>NC_135393.1:6742522-7042522 GCF_051989625.1 Stigmatopora argus
TGGTGTGTGTGGTGTGTGTGTGGTGTGTGTGTGGTGTGTGTGTGTGTGTGCGTGTGGTGTGTGTGCGTGCGTGCGTGTGGTGTGTGCGTGCGTGTGGTGTGTGCGTGCGTGTGGTGTGTGCGTGCGTGTGGTGTGTGCGTGTGGTGTGTGTGCGTGTGGTGTGTGTGCGTGTGGTGTGTGTGCGTGTGGTGTGTGTGCGTGTGGTGTGTGTGCGTGTGGTGTGTGCGTGTGGTGTGTGCGTGTGGTGTGTGCGTGTGGTGTGTGCGTGTGGTGTGTGCGTGTGGTGTGTGCGTGTGGTGTGTGCGTGTGGTGTGTGCGTGTGGTGTGTGCGTGTGGTGTGTGCGTGTGGTGTGTGCGTGTGGTGTGTGCGTGTGGTGTGTGCGTGTGGTGTGTGCGTGTGGTGTGTGCGTGTGGTGTGTGCGTGTGGTGTGTGCGTGTGGTGTGTGCGTGTGGTGTGTGCGTGTGGTGTGTGCGTGTGGTGTGTGCGTGTGGTGTGTGCGTGTGGTGTGTGCGTGTGGTGTGTGCGTGTGGTGTGTGCGTGTGGTGTGTGCGTGTGGTGTGTGCGTGTGGTGTGTGCGTGTGGTGTGTGCGTGTGGTGTGTGCGTGTGGTGTGTGCGTGTGGTGTGTGCGTGTGGTGTGTGCGTGTGGTGTGTGCGTGTGGTGTGTGCGTGTGGTGTGTGCGTGTGGTGTGTGCGTGTGGTGTGTGCGTGTGGTGTGTGCGTGTGGTGTGTGCGTGTGGTGTGTGCGTGTGGTGTGTGCGTGTGGTGTGTGCGTGTGGTGTGTGCGTGTGGTGTGTGCGTGTGGTGTGTGCGTGTGGTGTGTGCGTGTGGTGTGTGCGTGTGGTGTGTGCGTGTGGTGTGTGCGTGTGGTGTGTGCGTGTGGTGTGTGCGTGTGGTGTGTGCGTGTGGTGTGTGCGTGTGGTGTGTGCGTGTGGTGTGTGCGTGTGGTGTGTGCGTGTGGTGTGTGCGTGTGGTGTGTGCGTGTGGTGTGTGCGTGTGGTGTGTGCGTGTGGTGTGTGCGTGTGGTGTGTGCGTGTGGTGTGTGCGTGTGGTGTGTGCGTGTGGTGTGTGCGTGTGGTGTGTGCGTGTGGTGTGTGCGTGTGGTGTGTGCGTGTGGTGTGTGCGTGTGGTGTGTGCGTGTGGTGTGTGCGTGTGGTGTGTGCGTGTGGTGTGTGCGTGTGGTGTGTGCGTGTGGTGTGTGCGTGTGGTGTGTGCGTGTGGTGTGTGCGTGTGGTGTGTGGTGTGTGGTGTGTGGTGTGTGTGTGGTGTGTGTGTGGTGTGTGTGTGGTGTGTGTGTGGTGTGCGTGCATGTGGTGTGTGTGTGCGTGTGGTGTGTGTGTGGTGTGTGTGTGGTGTGCGTGCATGTGGTGTGTGTGTGCGTGTGGTGCGTGTGCGTGTGGTGTGGTGTGCGTGTGCGTGTGGTGTGCGTGTGGTGTGCGTGTGGTGTGTGTGTGGTGTGTGGTGTGGTGTGTGGTGTGGTGTGTGGTGTGTGGTGTGGTGTGTGGTGTGGTGTGGTGTGTGGTGTGGTGTGTGCGTGTGGTGTGTGCGTGTGGTGTGTGCGTGTGGTGTGTGCGTGTGGTGTGTGCGTGTGGTGTGTGCGTGTGGTGTGTGCGTGTGGTGTGTGCGTGTGGTGTGTGCGTGTGGTGTGTGCGTGTGGTGTGTGCGTGTGGTGTGTGCGTGTGGTGTGTGCGTGTGGTGTGTGCGTGTGGTGTGTGCGTGTGGTGTGTGCGTGTGGTGTGTGCGTGTGGTGTGTGCGTGTGGTGTGTGCGTGTGGTGTGTGCGTGTGGTGTGTGCGTGTGGTGTGTGCGTGTGGTGTGTGCGTGTGGTGTGTGCGTGTGGTGTGTGCGTGTGGTGTGTGCGTGTGGTGTGTGCGTGTGGTGTGTGCGTGTGGTGTGTGCGTGTGGTGTGTGCGTGTGGTGTGTGCGTGTGGTGTGTGCGTGTGGTGTGTGCGTGTGGTGTGTGCGTGTGGTGTGTGCGTGTGGTGTGTGCGTGTGGTGTGTGCGTGTGGTGGGTGCGTGTAATGTGTGCGTGGGGTGGGGTGTGTGGTGTGGGTGTGTGGTGTGGGTGTGTGGTGTGGGTGTGTGTGTGTGTGGTGTGTGTGTAAGGTGTGGTGTGTGGTGTGTGTGTAAGGTGTGTGTGTGGTGTGCGTGTGGTGTGTGGTGTGTGGTATGTGGTGTGCGGTGTGGTGTGGTGTGTGTAGTGTGTGTGTGTGTGGTGTGTGTGTGTGGTGTGTGTGTGGTGTGTGTGTGTGGTGTGTGGTGTGTGGTGTGTGGTGTGTGTGTGGTGTGTGTGTGGTGTGTGTGTGGTGTGTGTGTGGTGTGCGTGCATGTGGTGTGTGTGTGCGTGTGGTGTGTGTGTGGTGTGTGTGTGGTGTGCGTGCATGTGGTGTGTGTGTGCGTGTGGTGCGTGTGCGTGTGGTGTGCGTGTGCGTGTGGTGTGCGTGTGGTGTGCGTGTGGTGTGTGTGTGGTGTGTGGTGTGGTGTGTGGTGTGGTGTGTGGTGTGGTGTGGTGTGTGGTGTGGTGTGGTGTGTGGTGTGGTGTGTGTGTGTGTGTGGTGTGTGTGTGGTGTGTGTGTGGTGTGTGTGTGTGGTGTGTGTGTGTGGTGTGTGTGGTGTGTGTGTGGTGTGTGTGTGTGGTGTGTGTGTGTGGTGTGTGTGTGTGTGCGTGTGGTGTGGTGTGTGTGTGGTGTGGTGTGTGTGTGGTGTGTGTGGTGTGTGTGGTGTGTGTGGTGTGTGTGTGTGTGTGTGGTGTGTGTGTGTGGTGTGTGTGTGTGGTGTGTGTGTGTGGTGTGTGTGTGGTGTGTGTGTGTGGTGTGTGTGTGTGGTGTGTGGTGTGGGGTGTGTGTGTGGTGTGTGGTGTGTAGTGTGTGGTGTGTGTGTGGTGTGTGTGGTGTGTGCGTGTGGTGTGGTGTGTGTGTGTGTGTGTGGTGTGGTGTGTGCGTGTAATGTGTGCGTGTGGTGTGTGTGTGGTGTGTGTGTGGTGTGGTGTGGGGTGTGGTGTGTGTGTGGTGTGGGGTGTGGTGTGTGCGTGTGTGGTGTGTGCGTGTGTGTGTGTGGTGTGTGTGTGGTGTGTGTGGTGTGTGGTGTGGTGTGTGGTGTGGTGTGTGTGTGGTGTGTGTGTGGTGTGTGTGTGGTGTGTGTGTGGTGTGTGTGTGGTGTGTGTGTGGTGTGTGTGCGTGCATGTGGTGTGTGTGTGCGTGTGCGTGTGGTGGTGTGTGTGGTGTATGGTGTGTGTGGTGTATGGTGTGTGTGGTGTGTGTGTGGTGTGTGGTGTGGCGTGGCGGGTGTGGTGTGTGTGTGGTGTGTGGTGTGGTGTGTGGTGTGTGGTGTGTGGTGTGTGTGTGTGTGTGTGTGTGTGGTGTGTGTGTGGTGTGTGTGTGTGGTGTGTGGTGTGTGTGGTGTGTGTGTGTGTGTGTGGTGTGTGCGGTGTGTGTGTGTGTGTGCGGTGTCGTGTGTGCGTGTGGTGTGTGTGGGTGTGGTGTGTGTGGTGTGTGTTGTGTCGTGTGGTGTGTGGTGTGTGTGGTGTGTGTGTGGTGGGTGTGTGTGTGTGGTGTGGTGTGTGTGTGGTGTGTGGTGTGTGGTGTGTGGTGTGTGGTGTGTGGTGTGTGGTGTGTGGTGTGTGGTGTGTGGTGTGTGGTGTGTGGTGTGTGGTGTGTGGTGTGTGGTGTGTGGTGTGTGGTGTGTGGTGTGTGGTGTGTGGTGTGTGGTGTGTGGTGTGTGGTGTGTGGTGTGTGGTGTGTGGTGTGTGGTGTGTGGTGTGTGGTGTGAGGTGTGTGTGTGTGGTGTGGTGTGTGTGGTGTGTGTGTGGTGTGTGTGGTGTGTGTGTGTGTGGTGTGTGTGTGTGCGTGTGGTGTGTGTGCGTGTGTGCGTGTGGTGTGTGTGTGCGTGTGGTGTGTGTGTGCGTGTGGTGTGTGCGTGTGGTGTGTGTGCGTGTGGTGTGTGTGCGTGTGGTGTGTGTGCGTGTGGTGTGTGTGCGTGTGGTGTGTGTGCGTGTGGTGTGTGTGCGTGTGGTGTGTGTGCGTGTGGTGTGTGTGTGTGTGTGGTGTGTGTGCGGTGTGTGTGTGTGTGTGCGGTGTGTGTGTGTGGGTGTGGTGTGTGTGTGCGGTGTGTGTGTGGTGTGTGTGGGTGTGGTGTGTGTGGTGTGTGTGGTGTGTGTGCGTGTGGTGTGCATGTGGTGTGCATGTGGTGTGTGTGGTGTGTGTGTGGTGTGTGTGTGTGGTGTGTGTGTGTGTGTGTGTGGTGTGTGTGTGTGTGTGGTGTGTGTGTGTGTGGTGTGTGTGGGTGTGGTGTGTGTGGTGTGTGTGTGGTGTGTGTGGTGTGTGTGGTGTGTGTGGTGTGTGTGGTGTGTGTGGTGTGTGTGGTGTGTGTGGTGTGTGTGGTGTGTGTGGTGTGTGTGGTGTGTGTGGTGTGTGTGGTGTGTGTGTGGTGTGTGTGGTGTGTGTGTGGTGTGTGTGGTGTGTGTGGTGTGTGTGGTGTGTGTGGTGTGTGTGGTGTGTGTAGTGTGTGTGGTGTGTGTGGTGTGGTGTGTGTGTGTGGTGTGTGTGTGTGGTGTGTGTGTGTGGTGTGGGTGTGGCTATGTGAGAGAGGGGGTGGGGATGTGAAAGTGGGGGGGTGAGAGAGTGGGGTAGGGGGTGTGAGAGAGGGGTGGGGTGTGTGAGAGAGGGGTAGGGGGTTGTGAGAGAGTAGGGTGGGGGGTGTGAGAGAGTAGGGTGGGGGTGTGAGAGAGTAGGGTGGGGGTGAGAGAGAGGTAGGGGGTTGTGAGAGAGTAGGGTGGGGGGTGTGAGAGAGTAGGGTGGGGGTGAGAGGGGTTGGGTGTGAGAGAGTAGGGTGGGGAGGGGGTGAGAGAGTGGGGTAGGGGGTGTGAGAGGGTGGGGTAGGGGGTGTGAGAGGGTGGGGTTGGGGGTGTGAGAGGGTGGGGTTGGGGGTGTGAGAGGGTGGGGTTGGGGGTGAGAGAGGGGTAGGGTGTGTGAGAGAGTAGGGTGGGGAGGGGGTGAGAGAGTGGGGTAGGGGGTGTGAGAGAGTGGGGTAGGGGGTGTGAGAGTAGGGTGAGGGCTGTGTGAGAGTAGGGGGGGCTGTGTGAGAGTAGGGGGGGCTGAGAGTAGGGGTGTGAGAGTGGGGTAGGGGGTGAGAGAGTGGGGTAGGGGGTGTGAGAGTGGGGTAGGGGGTGTGAGAGTGGGGTAGGGGGTGTGAGAGTAGGGTGAGGGCTGTGTGAGAGTAGGGGGGGCTGTGTGAGAGTAGGGGGGGCTGTGTGAGAGTAGGGGGGGCTGTGTGAGAGTAGGGGGGGTGTGAGAGAGTAGGGTGGGGGTGTGAGAAGGGTAGGGGGTGTGAGAGAGTAGGGTGGGAGAGTGGGGTAGGGGGTGTGTGAGAGTGTGGTAGGGGGTGTGAGAGAGTGGGGTAGGGGGTGTGAGAGAGTGGGGTAGGGGACGTGAGAGTAGGGTGGGGGGTGTGAGAGAGTGGGGTGGTGGGAAAGTGGGGGTGGTGAGAGTGTGGGGGGTGAGAGTGTGTGGGAGGTGAGAGTGTGGGAGGTGAGAATGTGTGGGGGGTGAGTGTGTGGGGGTGAGTGTGTGTGGGAGGTGAGTGTGTGTGGGAGGTGAGTGTGTGTGGGAGGTGAGTGTGTGTGGGATGTGAGTGTGTGGGGGGTGAGTGTGCGGGGGGTGAGAGTCGAGGGGTGAGAGTGTGGGGGGGCAAGAATGGTGGGCGAGAGTGAGGTGCGAGAGAGTGTCGGGGGCGAGAGTGTGGGTGAGTGTGTGGGGGGTGAGTGTGTGGGGGGTGAGAGTGGGGTGGTGTGAGAGAGTGGGGTGGTGTTAGAGAGTGGGGTGGTGTGATACTGGGGTTGTGAGTGTGTGAGATTGTAGGTTGGTGTGAGTGTAGGGTGGTGTGAGAGTGGGGTGGTGTGAGAGTGGGGTGGTGTGAGAGTGGGGTGGTGTGAGAGTGGGGTGGTGTGAGAGTGAGGTGGTGTGAGATACTGGGGTAGGGGATGTGAGAGAATAGGGTGGGGGGTGAGAGAGTGGGGTAAGGGTTGTGAGAGAGTAGGGTGGGGGTGTGACAGTGGGAGGTGGGGGTGTGACAGTGGGAGGTGGGGGTGAGAGTGGGGTGGTGTGAGAGTGGGGTGGGGGGGTGAGAGAGTAGGGTGGGGGGTGAGAGTGTTAGGTGGGGGTGTGGGAGAGTGGGGTAGGGGGTGAGAGGGGGGTGAGAGTGTGGGAGTTGAGAGTGTGGGAGGTGAGTGTGGGGGGGCGAGAGTGTGTGGGGGGTGAGAGTGTGTGGGGGGTGAGAGTGTGTGGGGGGTGAGAGCGTGTGGGGGGTGAGTGTGTGTGTGGGGTGAGAGTTTGTGGGGGGTGAGAGTGTGTGGGGGGGGTGAGAGTGTGTGTGGGGGGGTGAGAGTGTGTGTGGGGGGGTGAGAGTGGGGGGTGAGAGTGTGTGGGGGATGAGTGTGTTTGGGGGGTGAGAGTGGGGTGGTTTGAGAGAGTGGGGTGGTGTGAGAGTGGGGTGGTGTGAGAGTGGGGGTGTGTGAGAGTGACGGAGCTGGCTCGCCAATATGAGAGGAGTTTTTCAACAATATGCACCAGCCTGAAGCAGAAGGACGCTATTAAGGATATCAATCTATTAAGGACACCATTACCACTAGTTATTTGTTACTCTGTTAGTAAATGGTGAATTAGAACCAATAAAAACGTTTTTCCATTGTAATATTCATTTTTTGGTGGGTTTTTTTCAGAGGGCGGGAACAAATTAATTTGTATTTATTTTACTTCTATGGGTTGATATAAGATACGAGTAAATAGACATACAAGCTCGGTCCCGAAACGTATTATTCTTATATCTCAAGGTGTATTACTGTATGCATTTCATAAAAGCATTTTTTGTTTAAAAAAATGTATAGCTTTGATGTAACTGTGTGGCCAACTTACTGTGCATGGCTAAAAGCAAATCATTGGATGGCCATCTTTCCTATGAAGCAAGCAGAAAGGAAACTTACTTGAGTTTACGTGCACTGCGTGCTGACTGGCTGATGAAGATGATAATTGGAAAGATCTCTGCCCTGTGGAGTCGACGCACGCAATCCAACCCAAGAGGCAATACACAGTGAATGCCCTGAAGCAGGAAGCATACAAAAAATATACGTAACCTAAAAAATATACGTAACCCAAGGACGACTATTATGTAATTCTTTGAGAGAAACATGTTTAACAGGTCCCCGAAATGAAGTATTACAGCTCACTGAAATTGAGCGAAGTCACACGTAATACCTTTAATTAAATCCATAGGATTCTCTATGCTTGACATATGAAGACTGGGTGAACATATGGTCAAGAGGGACCAAATTGACATGTACCATTTAAACTACCGTATTTACTCACATATAAGCTGCTTTTTTCAGACAAAAACATGACTGAATCAAGGGTAAGGCATATATGCGCATGAGATGTCATGCACGAAACTGCAAGGTGACAAAGACGAAACACCATGACGCAAAACAATGAATTTGTCTAAATCCTATTTGAATCCCAATTCTTATTGAATCCTCCAATATCTAACTCCATCACTACACATAATTAGATATATGCAGTAATCCCTCGATTATCGCGACTTCACTTATCGCGAATTCACCACTTTGCGATTTTTTTCCGCCATTATTAAAATAATACTAATAAAAATGAAAAGCCACGCCGAAACTCCTAGGCAGAAGCCACTTTTGCTAATAAGACTCAGCACTAAAGATTTTTTTTTAAAGTTCATAAAAATTGCTACTAGGACACTGAAGAAAATGGAGAAAAAAAGTTATAAAATGGGTGACCCTACTTCGCGATTTTTCAATCATCGTGGCAATGTCCTGTCTACATTAACCGCGATATTCGAGGGATTACTGTACATAGAATAAATGTAAACACACTGACCTTCTTCATGACTTTTTCCACACTCTGCAGAGTGTAGCAAACATTTCTTCCCTGCTCACATTCCTCCAGGAGCTCAGACTTCTGCAAACATGCTGCATGGTCACTGGAACTCAACATCTCTGCATAAAATAAGTGAGTGTATCAATTAGCAAAGTTAAATACAGAATTATGTCATATGAAGAGACGAGAGATGCCTAAAGTGTATATATTTCTTAGCTCTACTAAAAACCACAGCAAAATTACAGATTATGATTAAGGGGAAAACAACTACAGTGGTACCTCTACATATGAGCACCTCTACATACGAGCAGCTCGAGATACGAGGAAAATTTCGAGCAAATAATTATCTCTAGATACGAGAAAAATTTCGAGATGCGAGAAAGCCAGGTGGCCAAGACATGAGAGGTTGTTTATCATTGTAGCTTCTTTTTGCCGCATCTCTTTTGTGTATAACATATCTACGAGCACTGAGCGGAGCGTTGCATTTGTTACAGTGCCCCCCCCCCCCCCCCCTAGCCTGTTAGCTCCCGTTAACGGAGCGATCGCTAATTCAAGACTACTTCTCGTTGGCAAGTGGTCGTGTGTTATCCTATTGTGAAGACATTTGAATGCATCATTTTCGGAATATTTTGAAGGGAATACAACAGCAAAAAGCCCATCGATAGCGATAAAAATGTAGAATTCAGTTTTGTGTAAAGTTACATTAAACGTATGTTTGAGTGTCTGTATATATTAATCCAAGTTAATTTAAATTTGTTTGTTCTTTTACGAGTGCGTTGCCGTGGTAAGTCCACCCCCTCACCCCCATGTCCCTCTCTGTATCCTCTGCGAAATCTGTCTATTTTTAGTTCTATTCAACACATTTTATTACTATTAAACCACTAGTTATGTGTTACTTTGGTAATAGATGGCAAATTAGAAGAAATAAAACATTTTTTCCAATCCAATATCTTGTTTTTGGTGTTTTTTCAGAGGGTTGGAACGAATTAATTTGTTTTTCGTTCATTTCAATGGGAAACGTTCGTTCGAGTTACGAGAAGATCGACATACGAGCTCAGTCCCGTGATGAATTAAGCTCATATGTAGAGGTACCACTGTACCTAACATAATGTAGAGTAAGGGTTCTGAATATAGTTCACTAATCCACTTTGGCAATTTTCTCAAAATGGCACCATTAAGTGCCAAAACAATTATCTATGAACTCATGATGACACAGGAAATTCTCTGTGTTCTTCCAGTCCTGGATTATTAAACCTGAATTTCAAGCGTGAATTTGTTTTTGTTCCTTCAGACATCGGGGCAAATCGTTCACCTGTGACATGGACTCCAAATTATTTTTCAAACAGAGAACCAGGCAATGGCATTGTTTTTTCTTGCACAAGGAATCAATCTATCGGCGTTGAAACAGAAAAACCTTGTATAGGGTACATCCGCATGAACTGGAGTAACAAAAAAAGATGAAGGCAAAATGCTCTGCCCACAACCTTACATTCTGATTCATAAATGGGAGATGCCTTGTTAAACACCGGTAAATGAAACTTTATTACCATTTATCATTTGACAGGCTGCCAAGAGGAAAATATTTGGAATTACACTGAGTATGTTCCATTTTTTGTATTTTCTATACCTACATACTTGTGATAGATGAAACTTTGGTTGTTTACAAGAATAATCTTTCCATTGAAATAGATTTCTTTTTATAATGTCAAAAGTTGAAGGCCGCTTGTCGTCATTAAGGTAAATCTATCCACTCCTTTATTTTCAGCCTCATCGTCGCTCCGTGGCAACCTGCTTCTTCCTTGATTGTTACACTTTTTAGTTTTTTTAATGAATTGCGTTAAAGTAAAATGAAGTCTATGTGGAGCCTCAAAAATTGTTTGCCATTCAAATCCTCCGTCTTCCTCAATGTGTGCTGCTGTTGCCTCGTAAATTGCCAACTCTAAGGTCAAAGATGTCAAAATATTGTCAATTAAAGTGGTACCTCGTGATACAACATGCTCATGTTACGACGAAGATTTCGATGGAATAATTTGCTCCCGATACAATTAAAATTTTGAGATGGGACGAAGCCAAGTGGCCATGACATGAGAGGCTGTTTATCATTGTAGCGCACTGTCTTTTTTTGCCGCATCTTCTTCGTGTATAACTACTATATCTACGAGGACTGAACGATTTATTCAGACTAGTTTCGATCATGCGCGGGCAAAAAGAGGGCTTTCTGGGTAATGAAGTATACTCGTGCACACAATACCGATTGCCAATGGCACCCTTTCTCAGAATAAAACTTCATTACCCACAATCAATACGTGGGTAAGCTCAGCTGTTGCATTTCCTGTTATTCCTTCCTTAGCCTGTTAGCTCCCGCGATCGCTCATTCAAGACTACTTCTCGTTGGCAAGTGGTTGTGCATTATCCTATTGTGAGGACATTTGTGTGCATCATTTTGGGAATATTTTGAAGGAAATACAACGACAAACAATCCATCGATAGCAAACGTGAGGGTGGAGGCGTGGCAAACCGCTCACCCGGAAAACGAAGGTAACAAAAGATTAAGACAAAACTAGAATTCAGTTTTGTGTATAGTTACATTAAACGTATGTTTGAGTGTCTGTATATATTTATCCAAGTTAATTTAAATTTGTTTGTCCGTTTACGAGTGCCATGGATAAAGTGCCCCCAAACACCCCCCCCCTTCGCCTCCATGTGTGTCGTCTCTCCCCTCCGCGAAATGCGTCTAATTTTTCATCTATTAACACATTTTATTACTATTAAACCACTCGTTATTTATTCCTTTGTCAATATATGGCGAATTAGAAGAAATAAAAAATTTTTCCAATCCAATATCCTGTTTTTGGTGTTTTTCCAGAGGGTTGGAAACAAATTAATTTGTTTTCAATTCATTTCAATGGGAAATGTTCGCTCGAGTTACGAAAAGCTCAACATACGATTTCAGTCTCGGAATGGATTACGATCGTATGTCGAGGTACCACTGTACTGAGGAAAGCTGCTTTCCACAAAGAACAGAGCTTATTAACATATTGTTTCGTTTAGATGTCAGGCCATTTTCTCACCCACCCCCCCCCAAAAAAAAAATCTGTGCAATTTCTAACCCAAAGTGTCATACAACCCAAAACATGTCAAAACCAAAAGTTGCATCTTAAGTCGTTTTTAAAGAAGAGTGGCACCAAAGTTCTCCTACCAGGTTCACAGAGCTCAAAGCCCTGCCACGATGCCACCTTTTTATTGAGGATGCGTCCCAGGATGGATGGAAGCAGAAGGACTGGTCGACAAATGGGCGGGAAGTGAGGTGTGACCGGTGTATAGGGCATGAGGGTTAGACAACTTCTCGGGGCGGATTTTTCACCTAGGTGGAACGGGACATCATCAAGCAAGAAATTATTTCTAACATTGTGTGTACAAATTTGCCGTCATTGTTAATCAGTATCTGGTGATTTTTACCCAAATCTGTGCTCTTGCTCTTGTCGTTCTCTACGCTGACCCACAAAGGGTTTCGGCCCTGGCGCCCTGTGCTGACAATCCTCACTGTTTTACGTGTTTTCTGGTCCACTACGTCCTCTTCCTGAAAAGGGCCGTACATACCTTTCATTCCATAAGGATTTTTCCTTAAATCATACGGATTTGTGTAAAAAAAAAATCAACACTACAGCCGTAGTGTAAAGTCAGAGGGATTCACGAGATTTTGCCAATGTTTTTCTATTTATTTTTTAATCACTTTTGCCATATTTTGCCAGACTTACCTAACTTCGCTTTGCTTTTCCACAAACTCGCAATGATTGCACCGTATGCGGTCGATTGGTCGCCGGTCTTTTGGTCGCCCTCTTTTGGTCGCGGTCTTTTGGTCGCCCGACCGCAACAACGGGCGACCAAAAGACCTGCGACCAAAAGACCTGCGACCAAAAGACCGGCGACAAAACAAGGTAAAACAACACGGTCTACGCATCAATAAAAGCCAACAATGGCCCTGAGCAGTTTCACTGAGCGGACGTGTGAGTATATAAGAGTTTGTATGTACATGAGTTGTCCCCTTAGGAAGGGACGTCAGTCAGGGACTTAACAAGTTCTCCAACAAAAAACAATAAAAGTACGGGAAATTTGGAGCTTTTCTTTAGCCTAATAATTACTAGGGCATTAAGTATGACTAAATAGTAATTCACAGTTTGTATTTAGGGAATTTGAGCAACGATTTAAATGGTAATTATCACTTACCTTCCGGGCGACCAAAAGACCGGCGACCAAAAGATCAGCGACCAAAAGACCGGCGACCAATCGACCGTGTACCGATTGCACATACCAAAGCAAACATTATGCACATTCTATTATTTCGTGATTACATTATTGATTTAAAAGTGTATTTTATGTGTCACACATTAATAAAGTGTATTTAAACGTTCTGTCTTGTTGGTGCTGATTCACATAAGGATACTGAAGTCCATATAAGGATTTTTGTAGCCAGTCATACAGATTAGGTTGACAGATATGGGCGTATTTACCATTGAGCTGTGTCACATGGTGCTCTGTAAACACTTACCTTTTTAGACTTGAATTTTTGTAAGTTCATTTCTTCAATAGCCCGAATTAGAAGTAGCTGTGCCCTGGGATTTCGGCAAATCAAAACATGCTAAGTGATAAAGTTTCATGAACTTTATGTGTGTGAGCACATTTCACATAAATACCTGTAGTAGTTGGGTACTAATCCACTATGGAGGGCCAGAAGCTGGCAGGGATGAACTTGATTGGCACTCCATGAGTCTTCAGTGTCCCCAGGCCGTGTGTTGGTCACATGCAGAATGTCATTGCAGGACACAGTCAGTGTTCCTTTTGGACCTGCTGGGATTGTCACGTTGACACGCACGTAGAAAGAGTCACCTGATGACATTTCCTTTTGCTGGAGCTGGTGTAGAAGTGCCTCATAATCTGTACAATAAGCAGACAGCAACATGAATTTGTGAACATCCATTTGATATAGATTAGCATTAAAGTGTTGTGATGTCATTTTTCGAACAATTGGGAAAGCAGCTTTATCAAAATATTCATTCTTTGTCACAGGAAGATGCTCTGCCCCAAAAGTATTACAATAAGAAATATATTGTATTGGCCCGAATATAAGACGAGTCGTCTTATATTCGGGCCAATACAATATAGACGACCCCCTCTTTTTCAAGACTCAAGTTTGAAAAGACTTTTTGAACACCCAATTCAAATTTTATACACAAAATAATGACAGGACATCTGGAAAAAATGATTATAACAATATATTTGAAAGAAAAAGCATGTTAATTTGCCTCATTCAAAAACTGTCATGCAAAAACTGTCTATCACATCTTAATATCTGAACATTTAAATACAGTTATACCTTGAGATACGAGCTTAATGCATTCTGGGACCGATCTCATATGTCGATTTATTCGTATCTCAAATAAATGCTTCCCATAGAAATGAACAAAATACAAATTAATTTGTTCCCACCCCAAAAAACAGGATATTACAATGAAAAAACATATATTTTTTTGGTTGTAATTCACCATCTACTAACAGAGTAACATATAACTAACTAGAGGTTATGTTGTTTAATACTAAAATGAGACATTATTCAATACAACACGGAGTTCGCGGATGGGGGAGAGAGAGCTAGAGAGACTTGACGAATACGCTCGTAACATAACATAAAACTTTAAATTTAACTTAAATGAACTTAGATTCCTATACATTATTTATTGATTATTTATGTGTGTACTTCATGGTAAAGGTAATTATACTTGTACATTGACAATAAAGCCGTTCAATTAAATTCAATTAACCATCAAAGTTCTCAGCATTAGCTTTAATGGTATCAGCGCAATCAAGTGTTGTGAATGGCTACAATGTCTAGACCCTGATTTTAAGACGACCGAGACTTATTTCAATGCAAAAAGCATTGTCTTATATTCGGGCCAAGACAGTAGTGAGGAGCATGTATCATACTTCTCCAAGGCTTTTTACTGAGACTATATATATCACAATGAAAGTACTTAATTGTTGTTCAAGTCAATGATGACAATGAAAAAGATGATTTTCGATAATACTTTTTTTTCTTCTTATTGACGATACAAGGCTGGATGCAAATGGATTTCTAGAACTTGCTGATTGTTTGAAAGGTAGCCGGACTAGTTTTGAGTTTTCTCACAGCCTTTACTTGCATGTCATGATACCATGTGATGTCTTTAGGGAGTTGTGCATGCGAGTGTTTATTTGTTTTGGTTCACGTTAGCAATGTAACATTTATGAGACCATTATAATTGTTACTTTATTCTATCTAAATTGCAGTTCTACGTGTTTGCTAGCAGAGCTCATTAAAACTATTTCTCTGTCACACTCTTCCAGTCTTGTGTAACGGTTGTGTAACAACTACTAGCTTCAGGCAAAAGTTGTCCCATCGTGTCATTATTCCTTTTGTATATTGTTATGAAACATAATCTATTATTATTATAGTAATTTTTAGCTTTGTTTCAAGCAGTTGACTATCTAAAACAGAAATGTAGCATTTTAGAGGTTGTTGCTATTCACACAAAAAAACAAGGCAAATGAATTGTACAAATACTTTCTAATTAATCTCTACAGGAAAAAACTAAATGCTAAAGTAAAGGCGATGTGTGAGTCATCTGCCTAATAAGTTATTGTTTTTGCTACTTCCCATCCCAATCAAGAAAAAAAAGGAACAAACGAACAATGGAAGGATTGTACTTCAGTCCTTGCCGTGATACGTTCCACCTAACACTGAGTTACATTCAGACCTTTTCAGAATTTGCATGAATATTTGAGTGTAATATTAAATTAGTTTTATTATGTTTGCAGAACCTTTCCAGTGAAACTATTGCATATGCAAATTGTCACCTTAAGATAACTGCTTATCATTTTTTACCCAAAAAAGTAAATTTTAAAAATATCAACACAAGTTTTTATTTTGTGTATGTGAGCGTTCCCTGAAATAACCTTACAAAAGCATGAGATTATTTTAAAAAGCGTCAAAATACTAGACGCGACGATATTAAATACTGTAATGTGAAATACTGTGTAGCTAGTAGAATAAAAAAAATTAAAAAAACAGATGTACCTATTTTTAAGTATTTTGATTCCATTTCTTAATTCCCCTAATTTGTTTCAATGTAAAAATGTGTTGAAGTTTACTGGTTTAATCTACATAAATTGGCTATTTTGAGGTTCTGGAAAAATCGTAACAGGCCAAACAGTATAAAAATGAAAAATGTAGAAGCAGGTTTAAAGTATACATGCTTTGGAACATACCATCTTGCCTGGGACGCAAAGAGAGATGGCAAAGACCAGTGACTTGGTCGAGTGCCCACAGAGCTTCTTCTAAAGTGGAATCCTCCAGGACCATCCTGAGAGCTTTCTGGTTCTGTTGATACCTCACCTGCAACCATTATTGCGTATTTAGACACTTTCGTATACCGAATACACAGTTATCATCAAACCGTCTTACCTCCACAATTTGTGCCCCATGGGTGATACCAACAGTATGTGCAGCACTCCCTTCCGTCACTTCATGCACAAAGACGCCAGTCTTATTTCCCCCTACCACTGCAATCTGATTTAGCAACGTCTCCCCCTGGAAGGCAATGGTGACTACGCGCCCATTGACGCGTATGGCTTTTGGACGTGAACGCACGAGGAAAAGAGGTACGGAACTTTTATCCAGGCTGTTGAAAAAAAAAACAAGGAAAATAAAATGATATTGCATATTTCTTGCAGTTTGTCCCAATGAAGCACACTGAATTGGTTGACATTTGGGTTTCATAAGTCGGCATTGATTCTTCTTTGGGCTCGTCAGACAATCTTTGTATTGATTTTCCTTTTCTGAATTGTCTAATAATCTACATGTTGGAAAACAGTACTAGACTTGTAACTAGAAAATTTCGTAAGTACAAGTGTACTTTATATGTAAATTCTCTAACTAGTTCGACGGTCCTGACACAACTACCAACAAAACCCTTTAAAATTGGTCAAAGTCTCCCAATTTAGTATGAAACATGTGAGGAAACACACAAAAATGAGAGAAAATTATAAGGAATTGATTTATTAATGTCTGAAAATAAATAAAGCATATGAAAATGTGGCCTGCGCGGCTGAAATAGTTCCCTCCGCGGCCGTTATACTGGGAGACGTAAAACCCATGTTTGTCCACCAGGGCCAAAGCCGTCCAATTTGTAGTACATTTTAAACATTTACGTGTGCCCTGTGTGTGTGCGTGTGAAAATATGTGCCGCGTTGAATTTGTACGGTTTGTAATTGCTTAATAAAGGGAATTGCAATCATTAATAAGGGAAGCATGTAGCTGAGGTGGAGAGGTATGTAAGAGAGAATCTTGAAACATAGATAGTGGTTGTCTTGAGACAGCCAATTGAATTGAATTGAATGCTTGTATTGTCATTTTATGAGATAGAATCAGAGCAATGAAATGAGAGCCCACTAGAGGTGATGCTCTAAAGTGAGAATCAATGCATCCGCGACAATATTTTCAAAATAAAATTACGGATAAGGAAATGCATTTACTTTTGATGGGATTTCGTAACTGGGATCTTTTTCGTATCTCGAGCCATTCATTTGTATCTAAAAAATTCATAACCTGAAAATTTCGTACCTAGAGGCATTCTCACCTATTCCATCTTTGTTCTACATGCTGATACCACACATTCTATACTAGTGGAGGACTGATTTTGAAGGTTAATGAATGGTAAAAAGGCACAATCATACCTAATTCTTTTTAAAAGCTGTGAGCTATTGCTTTTACAAAATTGTTGGTTGTTGGCTCGTTTTACCTGAACACGTTTTTGGTTCTTCTCGGAGCACATGGCTGTCTTGATGGAGTATCATCTTCCACTAAACAGGAGAGATTATAATTAATGATTTGGGATGTGGTTATTCATGTTTTTATAATGTGTGTAATGCATTTTTGAGATGTCGCTTAATTGGTGACAACATCACATTTTAATTCAGGTTCATAGGTATTACCACCTGGAGGTACATCCTTGACCAGTTGTCGTTTTAAGAAAATGATTGGTCTTTTGTACACACATCCACACACTAAAGCTGATAAATCCGGAATACAAACCAACGGGAAGGATCTCAAAGTCGTCCAACGAAGAATCATCGGTCTCCGTTGTTTCCAGGCTACAAAATGGAAAACAATGCATACGTGCAACTCAGACAGGTTTGACAGGCCAAGATTATCATCTTAAACTACCGACTGATCGTATTGTACATCTGAAACATGCTGCGTATTTAAAATGACTAAAGTTATCAAGGGAATTTCGCGGGTACAGGATGTCTCATCTCTCATCTCATTTTCTGAACCGCTTTATCCACATTAGGGTCGCCAGGGTTGCTGGAGCCTATCCCAGCTGACTCCGGGCCAGAGGCGGGAGACACCCTGAATCGGTGGCCAGCCGATCGCAGGGCACAAGGAGACAGACAACCATGCACACACACACCCATACCTAGGGACAATTTAGAGTGTCCAATCAGCCTACCACGCATGTCTTTGGAATGTGGGAGGAAACCGGAATACCCAGAGGAAACCCACGCAGGCCTGGGGAGAACATGGTAACTCCACACTGGTGGACACGACCTGGATTGGAACCCAGAGCTGTGAGGCCGACCGGGCCGCCCATGGGTACGGGGATTAATATAGTTTAATCTAGTGTAATGTAATCTAATCTATTGATTTTTAGTAAGAGAACCTCTGTAAAATATTGTGCAGAATCTCACTCACATGCTGTCTTTATAAAGGCCTCTATCTCTTCTGCAGAGAGACTGAGGACTGGGAGGTTCAACGTTCGCTGACCGGACACTACATTCCAATGGATCTTCACACTTAAATAAATAGATAGATAAATGTGAATTAATACACACACAATATCTATAAAATAGTTCTTGCAAACAGTAAGGTGAATTGTTCATTTGGGAAAATGTTATGGCTCATTTTTTACTTGTATTCCAAGCAAAACAAGGTATAACAACTGATATGCTTTGCAATTCAACACCAACTAATATTAGAATAAAAAGCCATGCACACAATGAAAATTAAGAGCACTCCGAGTTTGAAAACTGTCCATTACTCTTTTTGTCAAGATAATTTTAGGACTAGCAACCAAGAATGAAGCCGAAATATCAAAAGACTGCTCACTGTGAAGTTATTATGTGGATAGTGTTTCTTAAAAGTGAGGATTTTTTTTATTTTTAGGTGTGAGCTTTATTAGGTTTAAAAAAAAAATCCCCTGAACAATGGCAATTATTCACACACCTCGGTGGTGAAGGAATTCAGTGGCAAAGGAGTAACTGCATCCAAGTGGCCATGACTGCGGCAATTTGGGAATGACGGATCTTCAGACTTGGATAGAGGACAATCACATTTCATCCCCTTCGCCTTTTTTTTTAGAATGACATCCTGTTAGCCATTTTTTTTCCTCTGTGCAGCAATGATTTTTTTGGGGGGGGTGTGCAAAATTACCTTTGAGTTCTGCCATTCTTTGTTGTGATTGGCATTCACACTAAAGGCCATCTCCTGGAGTTCCATCATTTGAGATCTTAGGATATCCTTGTCAGCCAGGATGCAGGCGATCTGGGATTGGGTCTCATTTCTGGATAGGTATGCCTAGGATGCACAGTGTCACTATGGTTGTTACTCTATAATTTCAGACTATTTGTTCAACATTCTGACATTCTGCATTTACTCTTGCTCCCTCTTACTAGACTACAAATTTTTTTTTCACCATTTTACATAACATGCAAATGATATGAACCATTTCTTTTTTTTACAGGTCTGGTTCGTGACCGGACGTTTGGTCGCCGGACGTTTGGTCATCGGACGTTTGGTCGCCCGGACGTTTGGTCGCCCGGACGTTTGGTCGCCCGGACGTTTGGTCGCCCGGACGTTTGGTCGCCCGGATGTTTGGTCGCCAGACATTTGGTCGCCCAGGTGATTATAATTTTGAGAGCTGGTTTCAACAGTAGATATTTAGATATTTAACTCTCGCTCTCATGAATATAATTTTGAGAGCTGGTTTCAACAGTAAACTCTGTCATGTTGTCAAACGTCCGGCGACCAAACGTCCGGGCGACCAAACGTCCGGGCGACCAAACGTCCGGGCAACCAAACGTCCGGGCAACCAAACGTCCGGGCGACCAAACGTGCGGCGACCAAACGTCCGAGTACCGGTCTGGTTAATGTATTCAGAAAGGATTACCATTAACAAAGCTGGCTAGGATCGGCCCCCCTGTATCAGGGGTTTCGTACCCTATATTCCAGCGGGGACTTTCCACGGCTGCTTATTTGCAGTGAAACATATTTATGAATGATTGAAAGGAGTACAGGCAGGCAGTTGGATAAAGTGGTGAGCGTATCGGCCTCACAGGTCTGGGGTCAAGGGTTCGACCCCATGGTTGGTCCTCACTGTTTGGAGTTTGCATGTTCTTCCTGAGCTGGCGTGGGTTTTCTCCAGGTACTCTGGTTTTCTCCCACATCACAATAACATGCTAGGCTGGTTGAACACTCTAAATTGCCCCTAGGTATGAGTGTAAGCGTGTATGGTTATCCATCTAATTGTGCCTTGTGATTGGCTGGCTACCATTTCATGCTCTCCCCGACCCAATGCCCATTGTTAGCTGGCATTGGCTCAGGCATGACCCTTGTGAGGATAAGCAGTTTGGAAAATGAAAGGAGTACACACTTTTCCATGACTTCTAGAAAAGGTTGTGATATCTTTTTTCAAAAAGAGGCGCAGCTAATGAATATTTTGACAGTTACTAACATTTACTTCTTGATGATTATTTAATCAGAACCAAAAACCTTCAATCATTCCCATCTCTTTTTGACATTGTCAAAATATGCAAACAGATAGTGATTCTTTACCTGGTCTCTCTCAGTCTGCAGTTCTCTCATCTGGTTCTGAAACACATTGTTCTTCTGTTTGTGCATGTTGCAGTCCAATGTCAACTGCTGAACTTGTAGGGTTAGAGACTCGTTCTGATCCAGAAACTGAACAATTAAATACATGATTTAGTTGTGGGAATCAACATTACATGGATACACCTAGCATTTAACGATGAAGAAAATGCTGGCATCCTAACCACACACACAAACCACATTATTATGTATGTATATCTATTTCTAATTGAAGTTGGCAGAAATTCCATTCTAAAAAAAGGTCCGTGTTCACTGCTTGGCTTGCTGGTAACTTCAAGCAACGTTAAACTTGCTAATCAAGAACGACAGAACATGTAAGGAAATATTCCAAGTCTTATTGCATTTGTGTAAATATCAGATTCACTATTACCGTTGTCCTCTTGTACAGTAATACCTCGACATACAAGTGCCTCGACATACGAGCAATTTGAGATACGGGTAAAATTTCGGGCAAATATTTATCTTGAGATACTAAAGAAATTTTGATATACGACCATACAGCGGACGAGAGAGGCTGCTCATAAGAACATCATGGGCACCGTCTCTCTGGTCGCAACTCCCTCGTGTAATGTCTCTACGAGCACTGGGCGGAGCGTTGCATTTTTTCAGTGTTTTTTTCCCGTTAGTCAGTGCGAATGGCGGAGCTTGTTCGGTAATACGAGAGGAGTACTACTTCCCGGGCAAGTTGGCAAGTGGTTGTGCGTTATCCTATTGTGAGGACATTTGTGTGCATCATTTTCAGAATATTTTGAAGGGAAGACAAAAGCAAACAACCCTCGATAGGTTGCATCTGAAAGTCAGGGTGGAGGCGGCGCAAATAGAGCCAGCCCGGGAGAAGGTATAAAAATTTAAAACAAAATTAGAATTAAGTTTAGTGTAAGGTTAGATTAAACATATTTTTCAGTGTGTCTGCATCGTAATCCAAATTCATTTAAATTTGTTTATATTATGTTACGAGCGCGTTGCCGTGCAAAAAGTCTCCCCCCCGTCCCTCTCTCTCTCCTCTTGGAACAAATTAATTTGTTTTTAGTTCATTTCTATGGGAAACATTCATTTGAGTTACGAGTAAATCCACATACGAGCTCATGCCCGAACGAATTAAGCTCGTATCTCGAGGTACCACTGTACATTGAATTTACATACTGCAATTCCACAGCACACAGCTTTGAACCTTACGTCTTGTTTTTCCCTGTGAAGCTGTTCATTTTCTTCACTGTAGCATCTGAGCTGACCAGCGAGTTCCACCTGGCTATCGATAGCTTCCGCCAAATCCTGGGGTAGAATATCCTGGTGAGCCTAACAGGAAACCCCAGGAAATAACAACATGGTCGACTACATTACTGATGACATGATGTGGATGTAATAAAGCGCTTCAACTCACTGGTTTGAGATTCTCTATCTTCGTTATCTGGTAGCGTAGACTCCTGACCTCCTCTTGCAGGTGAGACGCCTCGGCTAGAGACAAGGATCTGAGAGAACGCCGTTTATGGAAGTCGCTCTCGGTTTGGGTCTTTTGCAATTCTGTTTGCAGTTGATAGATCTGTCGCGACATCAGAAAATACAATGTCATGTCAAGGTGTGGTAACGTTATTTCAGGTCATCACAATTTTACTTTTCAGAGTACAGTTACATGTCTTAAATGTAATATAAAGGTCAGGACAATCTACTTGACCTGCACCACCACTCAACGGCCCCATTTTTTTCTCTCCCAAAAGTCTCAACTGAGTCAAGAATAAGGCCAGTCATCATAATTTTGTTTCAACACCAATCCAAGGTTTTGAAGTGACAAGTGATTAAGGTTGCTGAACCAACTGAGATGAAATGTGGGTGAAAACCATTTGGATTTTACTTGGCACTGAACTCTTGTATTTTATCTCTCTAGGCCACGTGTCAATGTGGCGGCCCGGGGGCCAAATCTGGCCCGCCGCATCATTTTGTGTGGCCCGGGAAAGTAAATCATGAGTGCCGACTTTCTGTTTTAGGATCAAATTAAAATGAAGAGTATAGATGTATATTAAATGTCCTGATTTTCCCCCTTTTAAATCAATAATTGTAATTTTTTAATCATTTTTTTGTGTTTTTAGTTCAAAAATCATTTTGTAAAATCTAAAAATATATATAAAAAAAGCTAAAATAAAAATTGTTTTAGATCTATAAAAAACTGAATATTCAGGGCTTTTAATCCAGTTCTTTTAATCCATTTATAAAAAACTATCTAAATATTATATCTAAAATGGTCCGGCCCACATGAAATCGAGTTGACGTTAACGCGGCCCACGAACCAACCCAGATCTGACACCCCTGCTCTAAGGGATCAGAATTTTAAAGACACGTTTCACGGTGAAATCGGTTGCTTTGCTAAAGGACCAAGAGAACAAATCCAATAGTCGAAAAAAGAGATGGATAGCATGTTTTCTTGTTTTCTCTCAAATGAAAACGTGATGGACTGACAGCATTTGCGATCTGTCAGCTGACAGTTGCTGGAGAACACAATCAGGTTAACAATCAGTTATTTAGTAAAGATAAGTGTTTTTTTTCATTGTCAATTCATGTATCATATTCACCCTTAAGTTCTAATATTTTTAGGGGCAACACAATGGTTGCATACAATGTCAAGTAGGTAAACTCAACACACCTATTATTATTATTATTATTATTTTTAATTCGGGAGAAGCTGGACTAAACTGTGCAACCACATCTAGAGTTTTGGGGCGTAGCAAAAACAATTGTTCACAAAAAAATGTTGTCCTAATAAGAAAAAAGGTCCAGGGAAGGTAAATAATAATTCCATACTTTGATGATGACACTGTAAATTATTAAAATGAATTTAAAATTGTTTTTAAAAATTCAGCTCAGTTGAATTTATCTTTTAAGTCCAATCCGTTGACATTTAATCCGTTGTAGCTGATTGTTTTTGAAACGTTTTCAAAGGAGAAATTTCATGTGTTTATACGTGTGCAACATTTTATGAAGCAAATTATTTCTATTCCGTTTCCTATTCTATATTAAAAGTGTACCTGTGGTGGTCATCTGAAAAAAAAGGTCCCCTGAGCAATATTGTACAATTTAATATATATCTGAGAAGTACAGTATTGTATTCACTAAAATGATCCCACTTGTTAATATGCATGTGCGCCGCCATATTAGGAACGGATATATGGTTGCTGACTGGCGCTTCAGTCATTTGCTATTGAGTGATGACTAGTTCATAGTTATTATCATATTTTTCACTTGTTATTGTTGACATTCATAAGCTTTGCATTCCGCCACCCTAGCCCAGGAACCCGTGCGAGTAGAGTCAGCGAGCAGCATTTTTATATGAAGCAGATTTTCCTTTCAACGACAGGCGTCACCACTGATCGCAAGTTGACGAATACGGAGCAAGTTTGGCTGCGTGCAAGAGCTTTCATGGCATCTGGACAAGACACTTACTAAATTCATTTTAATCCCACAATTTTAACACAAATTATTTATTTTCTTGAGCAAAACTGTTCTATTTCAGCTGACCACCTAACGTTTCCTTTGAGTTCAGGGTTGTTTTTCAAACTATGTAGAAAACACACTATACACACACACAGTAATATGTAGTTTGAAAAAAAAAGGCCTGTAGCCAAAACATTGTAAAATTGACTTTGAGATGATAGATCAGCCAATTCCTATTCCTTGAGAGCCATACTTAGAATTTAACAGTAAAAATGTGAGAATGAGATGTGACTTTTTGGGGGGTCATTTTACCACTTTTAAAGTACTAAATGAATTCTTTTGACAACACTTTTACGCAGTTGCTAATCAATGAAAATATGCATGCAGAAAAGTCCAGTGGAAAAAAAAAAGGATGACTGAAGTTAGAGGTATTGTCAGCGTCATAGTGCCGACGGGACGCTCCTATTGGTGCATTTGGGACTCGGCTCTGTCACCAGCGGTTTAAATACAGTGGTACCTCGACCTACGAGCAGCTACGGGATGCTCGAGATACGATGAAAATTTCGATCAAATAATTCGCCGAGATACGAGAAAATTTTTGAGATGCGAGAAAGTCAGGTGGCCATGACATGAGGCTGTTTATCATTGTAGCGCACTGTCTTTTTTGCCGCATCTCTTTCGTGTATAACAGATATCTACGAGCACTGAACGATTTATTCAGACGAGTTTCCGCTACACATGGACCAGAAAACGCACAACGCGCAAAAAGAGGGCTTTCTGGGTAATGAAGTGTACTCGTGCACACAACACCGATTGCCAATGGCACCCTTTCTCAGAATAAAACTTCATTACCCACAATCAATATTTGGGTAAGCTCAGCTGTTGCATTTCCTGTTATTCCTTCCTTGGCCTGTTAGCTCCCACGATGGCTCATTCAAGACTACTCGTTGGCAAGTGGTCGTGCGTTATCCTATTGTGAGGACATTTGTGTGCATCATTTTCGGAATATTTTGAAGGAAATACAACAGCAAACAGCCCATCGATAGCGAACGTGCGGGTGGAGGCGTGGCAAACAGCTAACCCGCAGAAAGAAGGTAAAAAAGATTAAAACAAAATTAGAATTCATTTTTGTGTAAAGTTACATTAAACGTGTTTGAGTGTGTCTGTATATATTAATCCAAGTTAATTTAAATTTGTTTGTTCTGTTACGAGTGCGTTGCCGTGGATAAAGTCAACCCGATAACCCCCCCGCTTCTATCTGTATGTCCGTCTGTGTATCCTCCGCGTCTAATTTTATAGTTCTATTAAACACATTTTATTACTATTAAACCACTCGTTATTTGTTACTTTGTCAATATATGGCAAATTAGAAGAAATAAAACATTTTTTCCAATCCAATATCCTGTTTTTGGTGTTTTTTCAGAGGGTTGGAACGAATTAATTTGTTTTTAGTTCATTTCAATGGGAAACATTCGCTCAAGTTACGAGAAGCTCGACATACTAGCTTAGTCCCGGAACGGATTAAGATCGTATGTCGAGGTACCACTGTATATATTTTACCTCACCGGTTAGCGAAGAGCCACATGCACCTATAAGAAGAGCCACATGCACCTATAAGAAGAGCCACGTATGGCTCCCGAGCCATAGGTTCCCTACCCCAATGATAGACTATAATCCTGTGTATTTCAGGCTCTTCTATTTCCGAAAAAAAGGACAATCATGATGTCTACCAACCTGCAAGTTGAGGTCATGCAGGCGCATGCTCACAGCGGATTTCTCTTCAATGGCTGCAGTGTAGCGTACATACAAGTCGCACTTTTCATCTTTCAGTTGCGTGACTTCGTGCTGCAGTGAGGACAAATGTCTATGCATGCGCTCGTATTCCAACTGGAGAGATCGGGACTTTTCTTTGTGCTCCATCATCTGCTCAATCTCAGACTCAAGGGAGGTGCAGCGAGTGCTCATTCTTCCAGCCTCACAACGGGCTTCTCGAAGCTCATCCTGCATTCCGGTTAGCGCTCTGATAAGGTACTCGGTCAATTCAGAATACTTTATCAGACCTGCCGAGAGAGCCCGGACGTTGGCCAAGTCATGCATTTGGCAAATACAACTTATTTTGCGCTAGAAGTAATTTAGTAACAAACCACTGAATCTGGAGGGCTCAGTGCTGGGCTTCCGTCCAGTAACTTGAATGTAGAGGGTTGGGTAGTGGATCATTAGGCTTTCTAGCAAAGCCACCGCACCGTTTCTACCCTGGGTCCGCAGAAGATCCATCATATGACCTACCAAAAGAAGGACATTCTTATTTACCAACTTGAAAAACAGTATACAACTGCAGAATAATACGACTACTACACTATGCTGGGTCCCCACAACAGGGAAAATAAAGCAACACAATACAAAACACACATTACTTAAGGCCACTTCAAGTTGTATAATTTTGCGAGTTGGCATAGCCGGTACTCGGACGTTTCGTCGAAAGACGTTTGGTCCCCGGACGTTTGGTCGACCGGACGTTTGGTCGACCGGACGTTTGGTCGACCGGACATTTGGTAGAACGGACGTTTGGTAGAACAGACGTTTGGTCGCCGGGATGTTACTGTTGAAACCAGCTCTCAAAATTATAATCATGATTGAGAGAGAGAGAGAATGAGTTTAATATCTAAATATCTAATATCAAAATGTCAACAGTTAACTCTGTCATAATTTGACAGCGAGCGAACCCGGCGACCAAACGTCCGTTCGACCAAACGTCCGTTCTACCAAACGTCCGGTCGACCAAACGTCCGGTCGACCAAACGTCCGGGGACCAAACGTCTTTCGACGAAATGTCTGGTCACGGGCATGTACGATGACTTAATGCCAGAGTGGTGGAAATGAAATTGCTTTTGATTGTCAATCAAGACAATTGAAATAACCAAAGTTTAATCCAGAAATAAATTATCTGTCTTTCAGATTTTTTTTCAGCAATCAACCTGAAATGTATTAATTTCATAATATAAAATGAAAATTGCTTTAACGCATCATTCCATTGCATTTATATGCACATGAACATCAATTGAAAACAAATGCTGCAGCTTCTACCAATTTCGTCATACGCAGTTTCTGGGTATGATGACAATTAGGATTTTGTCGAGTCAATGATGATGACAAAGCCTATGTCCGATTATTATTATTTTTATGATTCTCATTGGCAATGTCGACCATGCCAGATTAAATGAAAATGTTATTCGCCAAAGCAAACAAAAAGGCCATTTCAAAAATAAAAAACATTTGTAAATATCTCAGTCACTACTGTTACTATAATACAGTGTTTCCCAACCTTTTTCTCAGCTGCGGCACACTTTTTGCAATGAAAAAAAAAATCTAAAGGCACAACACCATCTGAAAACCTTTTCATTTAAAACCATGTTGTCAATATTAACAATAGTCATTCTCTTCAAAGTTTTATCAGTAGGAATCACATAAACCTCCAAAATTATTCCAAAACCTAATTTTTCACACTGACCTAAAGTCACCAAAAGTTGATGTCTGCGGACCCTGAACAACATCCAGTTCAAGTGATGCAAAAATAACTAATGTAAGGTTTTTAATCGCATAATTTTATGACTTTTGTCAAAATATTCCTTACATCTCCTAATATTATGAAAAAAAAATGTTGTGCTCACACAGACTTTACGTCGGCAAAGGTTGATGCCCTAGAAACCAAACAACTTCCGGTTCATGTTCGAGAAATATAAGCAACAAAATTAGTGTTTCACAATCTGAATCTTGTAATAGTATAATCTATGATTTAGCTTTCATCATATTTTGATTTTAACCTTGTAATAGTTCAATTTTAATCATGTTATATTCACATTAATTTTACTCTCTGAATATTACATTGTATGACTTCTCGTAATTTCCCACGCCACACCTGACCACACAGCTATAAATACTACAATCATGTAATACCTACGATTACATGTGCGAATAATTTGAGTGTGAGTGTGTCTATGTTTTGAGAGTTGAGATGAGTACATTGAAGGAAACGAGGCATTGCGTGAACTGAAGTCCAAAACCAACAACAGTATCTTACTTGTTCTCATTGAGCGATTGGTAAGGTTATGGCTGGAAAGAATCTCATCCTCATCCATCTCAGTGAGCACCCTGGCTTGCCTGAGGTATGGGATCACGATGCACGGCCGCACCCCCAGGGAGAGCCGATGGCGATTATCATTAATAAGTTCCCACAGGTCCTCTTCCGTCATCTCCTTCAGGTCAGGCCCCCCGGGAACAATCTCTCCTGCCATCTTGAGTGTACAGTGCAAGCCGGGAATTTTGATTGCCTGCCTCTGTGACTGCTCAGTGACTAAATATTGGAAACACAACAAGAACAACAATAAGACTAGATGAGGCAGACTGCCGGTGTCAAAGTCACAGTCTCTCCACGCCCAGTGGGTGTTGGTGTGTGGTGGGCGTGTAGGAAAACCAGTCATACAAGGCCGCTGTGTTGGAGCACCTAATGTACGACAGCAAACACTATAGTGTTTATAGTTTTTATATTATGGTGTCACAAAGGAGATCATTAATTATTATTACACAGAAATGGCCTGCATCAACCTTTGCTTTACAATTAAGGTCAAGGACAACAGGTGTTTGTGGTACAATAGACTTGTGTGTCTTCCGTGTCAAGTTATTAAAAGGCAAGATCTGATAAAAACAATAATAACGATAATAATAATAAATTTGCGTTAAACCTCAGGTGTCAAAGTGGCGGCCCGGGGGCCAAATCTGGCCCGCTGCATCATTTTGTGTGGCCCAGGAAAGTAAATCATGAGTGCCGACTTTCTGTTTTAGGGTCAAATAAAATGATAGATATAGATGTATATTATATTTCCTTATTTCCCCCTTTTAAATCAATAATTGCAATTTTTTGAAACCATTTTTTCTTTGTGTTTTTAGTTACAAAAATCTTTTTGTAAAATATAAAAATATATAAAAATATTTTCTGTTTTCCACTTTAATAAAGAAAATAATTTAAAAAAGAATCATTTCCTTTTGAAATGAAAAACAAATGATTAAATAAATGATTTTCCCTCACTAAGAAAAAGAACCCTCAAATAAACATTGTTTTAGATCTATAAAAACGGAATATTCAGGGCTTTTGATCCAGTTTTTTAATCAATTTATTAAAAAAATATCTAAATACCATATCTAAAATGGTCTGGCCCACATGAAATCAAGTTAACGTTAATGCGGCCCCCGAACCAACCCGAGTCTGACACCCTTGCGTTAAACTATCTCTGCCTGAGGCAGAAGGGTGCACAATTACAAAAGTTTCCTAATGTAATGCATTGAAAACTTTTGTGGCCTCTGCCTCACAATGGCGTATAAATAAGAGTGAATGTGAGAAAGTATTTCTCATGGTGCAGATTGTGCGCAAATTAAGTGTCGTAAATTTAAAACTTAAACATGAAATCAGACAGTGATAATAACAGCTGGCATTAACATTAGTCATAGACCTGTCTTACTAGTATTTATAGCTTTCGATAAAGGGAATGATCCGATACTAGATGTTCAGCATGTAAACAAGTTCTTTATTGGTGTTTGCTTTGGAAATTTCTTTCATAAAGCCAGTGAATCACACATAGCTATCTGACAGCTGACAGGTGCATACAAAGTCAAGTGCAAAGTCCTTGTTAAAATGAGGAAACACGACTGGAGGCATAGAGTTTTTCATTTAGTTACCTCTCTTACCATCCTTTTTGTGGGCAAATTATTTACTGTGCTGTGAATGATTTATGCAAACAGAAGCTATTGAAGCTTCTTATGCGCATAATGAAAACAGGGATTTACAGTAATCCCTCGATAATCGTGGCTTCACTTATCGCGAATTCACTACTTTGCAATTTTTTCTCCTATTATTTATTTTTAATTTTTAAAGTTCATAAAATTGTGACATTTGCTGAAACTTGCAAGCGATTTTTTATTATCGCGGCCATGTCTGGTCTACATTAACCGCGATATTCGAGGAATTACTCTACAATCTCTTGCAAAAAATGGCAGTGATCGACAACACTACAGAGTGGGGAGTGTTTTGAAGTGGTTTAACTTCAGATGTTAACTTACTTTACTACAAAAAAATTCATATAAAAGAAAAGCACCTAAGTTATAAAAAATGGATTTGTCTTGAAAGAGCAAGAGAAATGAGTGAAAGAGTTGACACAAAAACTGCAAAGAGGTTGCTCAAGAGATGAAGCTTTTTAAAAATAAAGAAATAGAATGGATGAGTAGAAAACGCACGAGTTTATATAATACAGGTTTGATTGACAACTTGGAATGAAGACAATGTCTGGCATCAGGAAAGAAAGCACTTGGATGTGAGAAAGGCTCACAGACTATCAAGAGATGAAGACAGAAGATGGGCACAAAAAGATGAGACAACAATGCAACAATCAGGACATCAATGTCTTAAGTAAAAATCAAACTCCATGTTACTGTGGAATATGGAATGTATTTCTCTTGTATTCTTATTTTGTATTCTTAGCATTAGCATCTAGAATAGAATTTTAGTGACACCTACTGGTCAAGGCCTGTCATCACTTTGTATATAGCGCCTCCCCTTGTTGTTCCCGCCTAAAGTTTGTCTCCGCCTACCTTGAATAAAAGTGCTCGCGGTCCCCTTTTCGGATGTGTATTTGGCAAAGCAGAGCTACCAGATCGACGTGGGCTGTGTCCGCTCGCCCCCTCCCCCTTCGAAGGAGCGGGGGCGAACAAGAGACAAAGAAGTGAGCGAGCCGCGTCGATTGCGGAAAACAGTCTGGCACTCACCACTCCGAGAAGGCCGACGGAGTCTAAAACTATTACATGCTTGGTGCCTCCTCTGCTTGAAGATTATTTTGATGTCAGGGATTTAGCCCTCACAGTTACATCTAAATGTCACATTGAAATTTAAATGTTCAATCGAAATCGTAAATTTAAATGTCTCTAAATCATAAATTTAAATGTTAAATCGAGGCGGCCTAGTGGAGCGAGTGGTTAGCGCGCCGGCCTCACAGCTCTGGGGTCCTGCGTTCAAATCCAGGTCGGGCCACCTGTGTGGAGTTTGCATGTTCTACCTGGGCTTGTGTGGGTTTTCTCCAGGTACTCCAGTTCCCTCCCACATTCGAGAAACATTCTTAGTAGGATGGTTAAACACCCTACATGCCCCTAAGCATGAGTGTGAGCGTGAATGGTTGTCCGTCTCCTCGTGCCTTTCAATTGGCTGGCCAAACATTCAGGGTGTCCCCCGCCTGGTCCCATAGTTAGCTGGTATAGTTACAACACCCCCCATGACCATTATGAGTATAAGCGGTTCAGAAAATGAATGCATATTTTTGTTAGAACCCTGGAAAATCCACACAAGTGTTTCATTTCACCTCACTTATTTTGATGACGCCTTGGGAGCTCACAAAAGTCTAATGATAATTTCAGACCAACTGTTTTCAGAGTGCCTGATGAATCCTCTAATAAATTGAGCAGATCTGTGAGACATTGAAGAGCCCATGCACATGCTATGAAAATGCTATGGCTACGATTGACAGACAACACAAGGACAAAACCCAAAACGACAAACACTAGAAAGCACCATGAATACTGAAATGTACATACAGGTTTTGGCACAACAAACTATGCAGCCAACATCTGAAACATCTGTTTTAGAGACATGCCTGCTTACTTCAACAATACAATGGAAAAAATATTTTACATCCTTGTTTACTGTCCCGCAGCTGGTGGTAAACTGATGATCCTTTCACAATACACTATAAAACAATCAAAAACATCAATACAATACAATACACATCCCCGGCTTCCACCTCTTCAACCTGCTCCCCTCTAGCAGGCCCTACAGGATCATAACAGCCAAGACAAACAGAATCAAGGACAATTTATTCTCAAGAGCTGTCACTATACTCAACTCGAGTTCTGCACCAATGAAGACCTAATCAAGACTTATCTTGTACTACACTAAAACTCCATAGGCTGCTAACAACTTTAGTCACTTTTTGTACCTACTTTTTTATGTGACCACTTATTCATGTTGATTACTTATCTATGTTGACTACAACTTATTTATTATGTTGACTTACTTATATATGTATTACTTATTTAGTGATGATTATTATTTATTGACTCAGTTTGTTTGTTGTTATTTGTGCACTTTGTGGTTAAGCTTTAAATCTCGTTATACTTGTATAATGGCAATAAAAGCATTCAATTCAATAATCTCTTAAAATAAATCTATTCCACCCTATCATCTCACCCAGAGGTGTTCAATTACGTCCAGTGGATCGCCAAGGTAGCTCACTTGAGAGTAAGATTTGATCCAGTCTGTTAGTTTCCTTCGGGCCTGAACAATGTCTCGTTTCAAACGCAATGTGCCCACCGCAATACTCACACTTTTTTTAACATGCATATCTGACTCATTTGACAATCATTAGGTCTCATCAAGATCTTAAGTGCGGTGCTGACAGCCTCGGCTGACAACTAAAACGCTGGTCGCCACAGTAAAGAAACTAATGGTAGAGGACGCGTACGTGAAGAGCTCATCTGTTTGTTACACCACTCGGGAGTAGCACTGTACATAGTATTCTGGCCATCAGTGAAATAAGATTAAAACATTTTTGTTCTGTTTTGGTGTGTTTTTTTAGGGTGAGATCTGTGACTGCTTGCTCCTCGTTTTTCACTTAGTGGAGTCATCTACCATTTGGTTGGTAATTGTTCCACCATGGTGTTAGAATCTGGAACGTCCACGCACAAAGACACGCACACGTGCTGACAGAACCTCGTTTTGAAGCTCTACACACGTGCTCACATGTGGAGTCGAGTCAAAAAGATGTTTGACTCATGTGACAACTTCTGAGTCATCTATTTGACAGAAGCCAATGTGATACATTTATCATCGCTTCCATAATTCACATTTAATCAAGTGTGTATTTTAGCCCAACTGATTTGCTGTTCTGTACTTAGTCATTCGTGAAATTGAGCGGAGTTGGCCAAGTTCCACTTTGTCTAGTTCCAGGGATTTAAAAAATAAAATAAAAAATCATGTAGGATGTTCAAGACTAAATTGTTTGGAAATCTCAGTTCAAGAAACAGAGGGAGCGAGATCACATTATTGAACTCAGGTTATCTAGCAATCAAATCCTACAGCACCATGGAATTTCACAGACAACTACTACCAACTCATCTCAATAGGAGTGTGGTTATGATTTTTTTCTTCTTCTCCAAAGCATGTACACATGAAAACAAGTTCACCCCAAAGCCGATTGATTTCATTAAGATCAGGACTCAAGTTCGTTTGACAATAAAGTGATTCAAACATGACCTCACAAACAACCCTGAACTCAAAGCTGCAATAGACTAAGATTAGAGAAATGATGAACAATAACAAACTAAGGGATTTAAACCTTTATTGCATTTTGAGAGTCCTAAACACCCAAAGGAAAAAACATCAAAAAAAAAAAATCATAAACGTAGTGTTTCAATAATTTGCAAAACAAGGATCAGGTTCATTGACAATATTTTATTTGCTCATTAATAATCAATAAGATGACAAAACTTCAACATTTGAAAGAGTGACATGCCCAGTATTAAAAAGTATAAATATCAGAAAATCTATATTAGTTTCTGCCAAAGCTAGGCAATTGTTCTTTCTCTCTCTTTCTCAGCAGCAGCTCCACATCTGCTTCTCTTCTGGTTTCTTGTTGAAAACTTTAAAAGAACCGCTGTATGATAGGTTGCAGGCTGTGGTCGGACACTTGTGTCTCTTCAGTCTGGCACCCACAGCATTGACAATGTCCTCGACCTTATCTTGCTGGTAGGGGACCTCCCCAACACTTTGCCGTCTGCTGGAGTATTTGGCCGATGTCTCAAAAAACATCATGTTGTGAGTCTTGGCAAATTTAATCGCCTGCCCCTGGCTCACCAGACCATCAGTCTTTACCACACAACGTAGGTCATTCTTGTTCCCAACAAGGAACCTGTTGACAAAGCAGTAGAAAAAAACTAAGTCATTCAGTCAAAAGAACTACAAATTCAAATGGCCTCGAATATATTAATTAATTGTATATAAATAACTCAAATATATCATCTCGTCGTGGCTACCTGGGCACTTCCTGGCCAAGAGAGTTGCGTCTGCACTCTTCTACCCAAGTAGAGAGGCTGTTGAAGCTGGCCCAGCACGTGACGTCATAAACGAAGAGAACTGCGTGCACGTTTCGGTAAAAATGTGGCACCATTGATTTACGGAAGCGTTCTTGGCCCGCCGTGTCCCATAGTTGGAGCTGAAGCGACGGAGGAAACAAACACGGCCGATGTGAGTCATTCTGCTGTGGTTGCTACTATTAAAAGAACAAGAGGCGTGCGAATAAAAGAGGAAATTATGAGAAGGTGGAAAAACAAAAAGGAAGAAAAACGTGATGAAATACCCTTTGCCAACCAGCATGGGGACTGAAATTCTATGAGTCACCACAAAAAGGGAACAGAGAAAAGCTACAGATGTGATATGGCAAGTTTCGCCACTCCATTATGACCAACTGAATATATGTGGAGGTTCACTCATTTTAATCTGCTCAAGAAAACCTGTTAAAATTGAACTTTAAATACAGATCTTTATACGGTACATTTAACACGGAATTCTGCTCAAGTCTTTACTAAAAACATGCATGCCATTAAGTCAACAGATTTTTTTTTATCCCTCCCTTTCGATTAAAAAAAATGTAGGCCACCAAATCATCCATTTTGATCTTGCAAAGTGGCATTGCATCTGTTTCATGTTACATTTGCATTACTGCTAGAGAACAAATTACTTCCGCTTATCCGTGGTCAGGTAGCGATGGGGAAGCCCAGACTTCCAGGTGTCCAGGAAGCAACCAAATCAGATGCCCGAGCCAACTCATCTGGCTCCGCAGTGACTCTACTCCGAATCCCTCCAAACGAGAATTACAGTAATCCCTCGAACATCACGGTTTATGTAGACCAGACATGGCCACGATAATCGAAAAATCGCAAAGTAGGGTCACCCCTATTATAACTTCTTTTTCCTTCAGTCCGGAGTCCTAGTAGCAAGAATTTGTAGATCTTTTGACTGAATGACTTAGTTTTTTCTACTGCTTTGTCAAGTGTGTTAGTAGCAAGAGTGTTAGTAGCAAGAGTGGCTTCCGCTTATGAGTTTCAGCGTGGATTTTCACATTTTTATGAACTTTTATAAATTAAATTATAAATAATTAATAGCAGGAAAAAATAATCGCAAAGTAGTAAATCCGTGATAAGTGAAGATGAGATAATCTAGGGATTATTGTACATTTATGGAGATTTTCAGCATTTGTAGTTGATTTATTGATTGATAAAAAAATGAAATTGAGGCAATCGAGTGGTTAGCGCATCAGCCCCACAGTTCTAGGGTTCGATCCCAGGTTGGTCTTCACTGTGTGGAGTTTGCATGCTCTTCCCAGGCTTGCGTGGGTTTTCCCCAGGTACTCTGATTTCCTCCCACATCCCAAAAACAAGCATGCAAGGCTGGTTGAACACTCTAAATTGCCCCTAGGCAGGAGTGTGTGCATTAATGGTTATCTGTCTCCTTGTGCCTTGCGATTGGTTGGCCACCAATTCAGGGTGTCCCCCACCTGGTGCACATATTTCATCACCCTCCGCGACTCTTGTCAGGATAAGTGGTATGGAAAATGAATGAATGATTAAATTGAAGTTACACATTCAAGCACATGATGTCAACATTCTTGCTAATCTGTTTTGGTGTGTTTTAGGACATAGCAAAGAAAGAAATTCACGGAAGATAATATTAATCCCAGAAGCCCAAAACACTGACATTAAACCAGTAATTGTTGGCGATTGTTTCAGACTGACTAAATTATTATTTTTTAAATCTTGAAATAGTTTATAATATAAATTTCAACAGGTTAAAGAAAATGGTCATCATTCACTGCCAGTAATATGTATAGTGTTCAGTGTATGGCTTACCATTTGTTATATATTCTCCTACAACTGTTTGTCATATGTTTTGTGTAGAACTACTCACAAAAGGAAGAAGTGACATTACTCTGCTCTAGTAGTTAAAAGTGACCATCGAGTATTGAAACTGAGAAGTAGAACCGAGTAGATGTTGAGCTCAAGCTTCTTGTGTGGGCCATTTTAAATTAAATGTTTCTAATTTGCTGGGGCGAAATGGCATGTAGTGTTGTAGTTTGGTTTATTATAGATCGGGGAAGATAAGTAGACATTCTGCTTATCTCCATCAGTAAACATTCCCAAAAATAAATCAATAACTTGAAATTCGTGCCAGTTGTAGAACACAAGCAATAATCCTACACAGATTGTACTTCCTTCCTTTTGTACTTCAGATTGTAATCTTGTTATCAAAACATTGATGCATTTGATAATAAACAAACACTCCTTTTTTCAGGCAAGCACAAAGACATGTCTTTACAAACAATTCTAAAAAGCACGTGGCAAGAAAAGCAAAGGAATTCGGCATGGGGGCAAACTTTGTTTTCACGAGATCAGACAAAAGTGGCAAACCTACCTTGATCATTTCCCCGTCGATTTCGAGGTGTCGCTCTCGGAAGTCCACGCCGATGGTGGCTTCCACGCCGCTGGGGAAATGACCGGCGCAGAGTCGGTGTGTCAGGCACGTCTTGCCCACCGCGGAGTCTCCGATTACGAGCACTTTGAAGGTTCTGCATCCGCTCAGCAGCGACGACACGCTGCCCAACGAATTGGAAAACTCAAGGGAGGATTCCATAGTTCTCGCCCTCACCGGAGTAGTCTTGTCGGACGCCTTCTTTGCATGCTGCGCGCTCGAATGGACGCACTTGGTAGCAACACCACTCTCGGCCTCCATGTGGCGTGAATTCCGCACACCTCCAGGCAGCCAACTAATGCCAAGTAGGCCGGCTAAATTCGAAACTAGTTCCGCATGCTGGGATGGGAAAAAAAAAACGCCGTTTTTTGTTTAGGTGAAGTTTGAACAGTCCCGTTTCGCCCGAAATGATTCAAAGTGATTATTTTTTGGTAGTTAAACAATGGTCACTACATTGGACGTCTGTTCACAAGTTATCATTAGCTCATTTGATTTAATGTCTGGTGGTTTGTAAAAGAGGGGAATTGAGATTGAAAACACCTGCGAAAATGCAGTTCAATTGTGAAGGGCTGGGATGATTAGTTAAAATTGGACGTCAATTTGCAGTCACGTGAGTTTTTGTGAAACAAAACAAAAAATGCATTGATAATAATTCTAATTCAAAATTCTACACACGGAATTTCAATTTATGTCCAAAAGCACACTAATGCGTCACTTCTTCGAATTTACGTCCTGATCCCCCGCCTCCTTTTCCCTCAAATGTATTTTTTTAAATTCACATTAAAAAAATAGATATTACTGGTCTTTTTGATTCGTTTTCATTTATTATTCAAATTATGATTTTTAACCAATCTTTTAATTCATTTCATTTAAAATTATTTGGATCTATATTTTTTATTCCCCATTACAAAATACTACATTCATTTTACATACCACTTATCCTCACAAGGGTACCAGGGGGTGCTGAAGCCTATCCCAGCTAACTTCGGACACCAGGTGGGGGAGACCCGGAATTAGTGATCGATTCTTTGGAGAAAAAAACAATCCTATCTTGGGACAACTTAGTGTTCAACTAGCTAGCCTACAATGCATGTTTTAGGTATGTGGAGGAAACCAGAGTACCTGGAGAAAACCCACGTAAACTCAGGGAGAATTTGCAAGCTCCACACAGGAAGGTCCAAATTTGGGATTGAACCCTCAATCTCAGAACTGTGAGGCCGACGCACTAACCAGTCTTTCACTCGGGCTGCCTCGCAAAAGACATTTTGACGAATTTTTTACTACAATTGTATTCAAGTAGGATACACCAAATATATTATCCTGTGGGCTGCAATCAACCCACGGGCCCCAGGTTTGAGGTCCCAAGTTTCATAGTTCCTGCAAGAAAATAATAAATAACTTCAAGGACCTGGTAGTATATGTGTAAGATGCATTACTAGTGAGGTTGTTATTCTACTGGTGCTAAATTATATTCCTATTAAGATGGATAGAGGCTTTTGAGGACCTTTTAATGTCCCCAATTGAATTAAATCTTTTGTTTGATTCATATTGATTAAACTTTGATGAGAATGATTTTAGATTGTAAACATAGGTGAGTTTTGAATTAGAAGATTTTAAGATGGTGTTGTACTTTGATATTTTTGCAATGCAAAAAGTGTGCTGTACCCCAAAAACAGTTGGACATTTCTAAAATACTATAGTACCAAAAAATGCTCATATCGCTGCAATACTGCTCTCTGCTGGCTTTGATGAGTATCCAAAAGAGTGCACAAGAGTGAGTATACTTTTAGTCCAACAACACAAAGAGCTGTAACTGATAAAAAAAAACAAGTTTTCTTTTGTTTGGTTTTAATACAAAAATCCAGAGATATCTTACATTGCCATCTCAGATTCCATCTTTCACATTACAACCCAAATTAGAGGGAGAAGGGCAAGAAAGGGAATGGGTTAAACAAAAAAGGGGGCAAATTTAGGGTGCTGAAATCTTTATATTTTAATGTTTAACCCCAGATAACAGATTGGGATGACAAATTCTGACCCATCAATGAGTCTTTTGTATTTCAATGGAAGAACCTTATGCACAAATATTTAATGTAGATTAAAACAAAATGGAGACCATTCAACTCTGATGTAAAATCTTGTTGCATGACAGACAGGAGGCATCAATGATATTGCTTAGATCCATCACTTTCTCCTAAATATAGACATGTCGAGTAGTAGTAGCAGAGTGTTGAGATCCAGAGAAAACACTAAGTTGCAGTTTTCATCCTACGCTTCTAGCCGCTCTGTAGTAACAGAGCTACATTAGTAACATAATATTACAAGTTGAGTGACCTGTTCCAGGTCACGTTCCCGCTAAATCAGGCCGTGTTGTTACTCTGCCGACCACTGGTGCTCAAACGATTGTTTCTGCAGACCCAAATTCACCTGTGCTTGATGGATATCCTCAACATCTACTTGTTCGTATCGTCCATATTTACTCATTGTTCAAGCTTCCTGCTGACCTGTTGGATCAAACTCGCCGAGTGAACTGCTGCTCCCAAGTGACACTTGTGTTCCTCTTTTTTTAATTATCTTTTTAAATTAGATTTGCTTGTATAAAAAAAAAAATGGGCTTGCAAAAGCAGTAGAGTCAAACTCCAGTGGTTGTCATCTCAGAGAAACCAGTCAGGTCAGTTTCACCCAAACATTTGCCACAAACTGTTTTTCTTTCTATCTTCCTTTCAATTAATATTCAGTGTGATCGGGTGCACTGTTAAAAAAGTAAAATGGCCATTTTGTTATCTTCCTCCCCTTTATCACAAATAAACAAAACCGCACACATGCTCAAGAAACATTCACACCCATGACATACAAACACGCATACAGTCCTGATTTTCAGCATATGGGAAAGAGCCAAGCCATGCCGGGTCAGACCCAATTTAAGCTGAGCCAAAGAAGGAAACATCTATTTCGCTTCCCGTGTGTCTGGCTCTATAAAATGACTGCCAGGCGTACCACAAGGCTCTGTGCAAGGCCCAATTCCTTTTCTCATCCCCCTTTGTCTGACCATGCTCACATCTCGTTGGCTAGCTCTTCAGTTTCTGTGGAAACGTCTCCGTTTGCCATCTTGGTGTTCTCCTCATATCCAGGGGGCATGAAAGCTAATGTGTAAGGGTAAAGCTTGTGACACTCGGCGCAGTACGACTCGGCGCACTCCTTTAAATCGCCAAGGTAGCCGCTCCGAAGATTTTCCAGGACCTCTGTGCAGATCTAGGGAGAAAAAAAAGCAAAAGACAAGCATTGATGTTAAACAGTACACAGTACAGCGCATACATTGCAGAACATGATATTAATAAAAATACCTGGATCGATCTGTTGTCGAGGGACTCATTAAGCGCAGTGGCCAATTCAACTGCCTTTGACTGTGTCGAGGACTCCAAGTACACCATCATCTTAGCAGCTGTAGGGAGGGTAGAATGTTAATTTATTTCTTAGATCATTCCAGTCTTTAAATTGGATTTAGATCAGCGCTGACGGAAGGTTAACTCGGAATTCTTCTGTGTTTTGCTCTTAGGCATTGCTGGGAATTTTTAGCTTGGCATCATTTAAATGAAAAATACCAAATTGGGGCATATTTGTAATAAGAACATGACCTTAATTGGGATTCAAAAGATTTTCAATTTTCTTTTTCTCTCCCAAGGAAAAATAAACCAATTACCAGCCAATCGGTGTGGTATGGAATTGGAGTGTTTGGAGAGGAAGGCCTGATTGAAGCTTTTAGCATTGCTATCGCCAAACAGCCGGGTGACTTCTTGCTTCAAAACTGTCCGAACCACATCAGGCAGCTCTTTGCTCTCTGATACTGAAAGGGAAACGAATAAAATTAAATTAACACAGACGTGACAAGGGTATAACTAGAGTAGCGACAGAGGGACAGAAATGTGCCTATATTTTTTAACTGTAATTATTTTACCTCCTTTAAAGAAGCGCACTAGACATTGGTGTAGCCATGGGTGGTCTGGGTCGATGGCTAAAGCCCTCTTTATGGATTGGAGCATCAGCAGGTACTTTTCTGGAGATATTAGCCATAACCAAATAAACCAAAATTGATAAAACATGTTTATAGAATTGATGACAAGACTACACAATGACTACAATCCACTTTCCATCCTATTGATGTAAAAATTACAAACCTTTTCTGAAGTAGATTTCAAATGCCATTAGGTGTGTGTCAATTTTATCTTTGACAAGGTGTTTCAGCGGTATTAAAAATTTGACCGCTTCTTCCAGTGGATTTTCTACCTGAAAATATGATGTCAGGAACAACAGTCAACAGAACTGCCACCTCTTTTATCCCCGTGAAACCTTACGTTTTATACTGTTACAACAAACCTTGACCAATTTGTCAGGAATGAGCTCCTCTTTTGGCCCTCCAATCTCTTCATCGTCATCTTCTTTTTTCTTTTTCTGATTCTTCAATTGCTTCTCCTTCTCCGCATTCTTTTTCTCCTCCTCCAGCTGGGCCTTTTTCTGGGCTCGCCGCTGTTTATTCCGGAGCTTCTTCAGCTCTTTGTCCGACAGGTTAGCTGCAAAGTAAATGTGAAGGTAGAAAACTGAAGGAAATCATGTACATAATGATGCAGCATTTTTTCAGAATTTCCTCATCCTAGGACCAGGTCACATTGTTGTCTATTCTTAGTGTCTTTAGATCAACAAAATTGTGTTTAGTATTCATGAAACATAAATCTGCACATAACATTGGGGTGGAGATCTGCCCGGCTTGAGTGCACACTTCACGTCAAAAATCTGACATGATGCCTATGACAAACTTCTCATTGACAACAGACCAGGCCATAGAACGAACGAGTTTAACATCAGCTTTGTTTGGAGCGGAAGACTTACTACTTGTACATGATGTCTGAAAAAAGTTTATATTTCTAAAAAGCTTAGTGCATGGATCTTATACATTAAATTTACGGTATAAACTGTACCGTTTGTATCTTACCAGACAACATTTAAAGAAAAATGAACTATAAAACAATTTTCTGTACCAGTGTCAGCCTGCAACTCCTTGCTGTCATCAGTCAGAGGATTGTCATGGAGGCTCAGGTATATCTGAATTGCTGTGACTGCAGCCTTATAGTAAAATGGATGCATTCGAAGTACGTCCTCAAGTTTCAGCAGGTCCACGTATGAGCGCAGTGTCATCTTCCTCATGCAGTAGGTGTGGAAATCAAACTGGTCATCCGTTATTTCCACAAAATGCTGAATGAGCATAGGTGAGAGGAATAAATGTGACAATCAAGTAAGTATAACTACATATTTCCACTCTAAAACATCGTCACTGTTCGGCTAAACCTACCCTTTCAATCTCGTGGCACTTTTTGAGAGCCTCCCCATACTTGTTCATGCCCTTGTAGGCAAGTGCACACTCTGTCTGGAACCACATACACTGCATCTCATTCAGGTTCTCCACTGCTGATGCTCCCTCCTGGACAACATGCAAATGTAGGCATGAATGAATGAGAAATTCTATGTGACTAATGATTCTTGGCAAATGTTCTAATGATTGAAGGGTTTGCTCCAAAACACTTGTTCCAAAGCCCACTCTAAATGGCATGACATCGTGCTGGACCCTTTTATTTTATTATTTTTTTAATTACATGGACAGACGGTACTGAGATGCAGATAAGTTTGCAGACTAATGAGAAGCTGCTTTTAGCATGTACTTGTGAACGATGTCTCACCCGTGTGAACTTGGAACACATCTCCTCCGCCTCCTTGATCATGCCAGCCTTCAGCATGTATTTGGCACACTTGGAATTGATGAATCTGTCAGCAGTGTCCAGAGCCTGTGCTTCATCCATCCACTGAGCGGCCTCTCGGATGTTCCCAGCATGCTGCCAAGGGATAAACACGCAATACCGCAACAATATAAAAGTGACACTTAGAAATGCAGAAAGCAGATACATTACAAGACGGCGAGTTAAGGTTACCTTGTAAATCTTGGCTTTGATAAGGAAGAGTTCAATGAGGGTTGGAGTGCTCTCGATGGCTGTGTTGATGTATTCCAGAGCCAGTGTCTGTTGGCTCACCATGTCATAGTGCTGAGACAGAAAGTACTGCACCCAAAGCAAGGTGGTCGGTGGCTCCTCTTTACCATCATCTGCGACAGGACAAGAAGATTGTTAGTTTAGCTTGGCACAAGTATGCATCGGACGGCAAAAAGGAAGAGCTATGCAACTACAAAATACTATTCGGACTATTTGCAGATGTTTTAGTGACCGGAGTACGTCAAGGTGAAAGTTTCTGAGCAAGATCTCAAATTGCAACATGCTCAGGTGTTTGTTCTTACCGTTTTGGCAGAAGAGCCTGGAGCTTTTTAATGAGCTCTCAAAGCCAACCACGAGTTCTTCGATAATTGAAACCTGAAAATAAAAATAAGGAATGCATTATAAAACTTCAGGTTTTTCCAATCAAATGGATAAAATTTTTAACTTGCTAACAAATGCACAATGCTGGCTGGCACTGCCCGTCAAAGGCTAAGCCAAACCTTCACGAATAGCATCACACACAACTTTTAACTTGTATTGCATGATGTAGCAGGAAGGAGAGACGCGTTATTCAAATATTAATATTGTTCGTCGCTAAGCCAGGAATGTCACCTTTTCTTTGTCGTTGTAAAGTGATTTCAGGGTGGTGAAGACAGGTGGGCATCCTTTACTGAAGTTCATCCTCAAGTATCTGTCAAGACATTCTCGGAACTTTTCACCTACATAATAAACATACACATTGTTAGAAGAGGAGTGACTATTAGTCTGTTAGGAGAATAGTGATTATTGCTCCCACCAGAAAGAAAGTTGAGGGGCAGTCGACGAGGAACAAGGCCTTTCGGAAACTTCTCCCAGGCATCCTCATAGACCTTGAATCTCTCCTCCACGCTGCCTAAGAAAGTGGCAATAAAGAAATGATTCCCACTCAATGACAATGTATTTTTTCCTCATCATTGGCGATTCTATCACCAAAACCTAGATGTCTTACTCGGTTTTAGTGCTTTTTCTAAGCCGTGATAATAAGACCAGTTCTCCGGGTTCCGCTCCTGCATGCGATAGTAAACATCGGTAGCCTCATCCAGACGCTCCAGTTTTAACAGCAACTCCCCTAGACGAGAAATACATGTTCCAACTGAGCTCCTTGAATGAACCGATTTCATTGTTGAATCAAAATCACACACCCGCCCATCACATCCACTAAATACAGTCAGTACCTAGCCGTATAAATATTTAGCATAAAAAAATGCCCACATTCAATAGGTGAAGATGGGCAGAGGGACCGCCTATTGTGCAGTGAGTCTGATATCGAAGGCCTCAACTCACCCCGTGTTTCCTCCACCGCCAATTTGTCGCAAATCTGTTTTTCATAATTTGTCAGATGCTCCAAAGCCTCCTTGTATAGACCTGCCTCTCTCAGCACTTGGTTCTGGTAAAGCAGCAGCTCACTATACTCGTAATCCACCTTGTCAGGAGATGTCTACAGAAAACACAATTTGATTTGCAAAGAAAAGCAATGAAGATACTATGAGTGATTTCTGGAAGACTTTCATTTTGAATTTGACACTGATTTTAACAAAAGTAAGCCAAACCTGTTGTGTTTTTCGAAATTCCTCAATGATCTTTGCTGCCATCTCATAGTCTTCCAGCAGGTGATAGGCAATGGCATATCCGATCCACGAAGCTCGCTGAGCAGGACGCAACTGCAACAGCTGGTAGCGTGTCTCCTACAAATAACAATGTGGTACACAGGGTCTAAATGATGTTCATCAAGCTTTTGCTCCATTGTTGGAACCTACGCGGTAGCCTTCCAGATCCCTCATCTGGATCTGCAGTAAGGACAAATCTCGGAGAATCTGGAGGTTGTCCTTGTCCCACTTCAGCGCATTTCGGTAACACTTGATAGCCTCGTCGTACTTCTTATCAGACCGCTGTAATAAACCGTATACATGCCAGCCTGGGAGGCGCCGGGAGTTAAGGAACACAAAAATGTATGACAAAACACATTCGAATGTTGACTTGGCAACTCAGCTGTGTGAAGTTCCACTACTTTCAAGCAAGGGCTGTAGTCCTTATGAAAAGGGCAAAGAATGAACAGCTTATAGCATCTACTTTGTACAGTATTACTACGTACTAAACTCAGGAAATACCTAATCACATTGCTGGGACAAAAAAAATCCAAACCTTCCTGCGTGGCCCAGTGTCATGGTCGCCCTGACCCAAATTAAATCTGTGACCATGAGAGTACCTACTTTGAAATGAATCCCATTTTTTAACGTATATAAGGATACAGACGTGACTCTTGAGGTCATTGCGCAATCCTCTTCTCACCAGCTCGTAAGCATCTTCCTTCTTCCCCAGACAATTCAGGGTCAAGCCTTTCATAGCTAGGGTCTCTGGAAAGGGCAACAGGATGTTGAACAGTAACCACCACACACTGAACTGGAACAATTTAATGTTTACATCCTCTCACTTTAAGAACCACACTTTGGTTGCTTACCTCCATGCTCTGCAAACTTGGGGTTGCCCAGGATTTGTTTGCAGAACTTGAGTCCATTTCTGTACTGCTTGTGCTCGTAACATCGCTATTCAAGTGGTGGTGGAGGGACAAAAAGACATTGATATTAGGATCAACATATAGAAAAGCCAACACCTTGACATGGGGATGAGTATTGATAACAGGGATATTTGACAGATTGTGTCAGATGCCAGATCCTAATGAATAAAAATACACTGTACTCAATTCACCTATTTTGCTGTCCTTATATTCATTTCCTTTCTTCATTTATACATAAAAAATACCATACTCTAAGAGCGTTAGAGTAAATTAAGGTCATGTACAGAATGCCGGCTAAAACAAACAAATGTTTAATTCTCTTGTATTCACCGCAGTATTCAGAAAATATATAATTTCATTTCAAATTTCCACAAACTAACCATTGAACTGCAGATCAGCATTTTAGCTTCTGCCTACTGCTAACGTAACTACGTAGCAGGTATCCTCTTCAAATAATTTTCGAAAAAAAGGGAAAAAAAAGCAAGGTTACATTGAAATAACATGACATCACGAGAATGCAAAATAAAGTGTACAACTTAAGTCTGGTTTAACCAATGCTTCTAGATGAAATATATATTGTGATTTGGTATTTTTATGTGAGTGTTTCAAAAGCTTATCTTAACTCAGCCATTTCCCACAATAAAAGTAGTGTATTTTTTTAAATAATGTTTTACCTACCATTTTAATAATTACAACAACAAACTGAATTACTATAAGCAGTTGCATACATTTCAGAATACAGTCCAGCAATCACATGTTTTTAGCGCCCCACTTACATATTCTAAAATGGACATTTAACATGGGCCTTTTGCAGACTTGGACTTTTTCAACGCTGTGTAACGCAGTTCTTTAATAGATTGTTAAGAGAAGAGTAATAGTAAAAGCAGGAGGTGTGAACGGTCCTGTCAATTGTTTGAGAATTAAAATATTATACAAGAAATGTTTGAGGGACAGGGGGGAGAAATTAGTCAGCTTTGATGAAAGCCAACAGATTTTATGGTTGAAATGAAAGGGTTTGGACAATTTAAACTGCCATTGAGGTCCAATCCATTTGAAATGGGGGTGTGGGAGTATATCACGATGCGCATCCAACTTCTTGCGTGATAATATAATACACGTCCAGCGACCATTCATTACCATCACCACACAGTTTAATTGGAGATGAAGTCCTGCACCGCTTCTAAACTTAAAACTATTTCAAATAATCAAAACAGAGCGAGAAAACGACCAATACAATTCAACATCAAGAATATATTGGTTTTCTGTTTTGCTTCTCTTGGGGGAAAATAAAGTTTTCCTCATGACAGAAATATGTTCTGCACAGATAAGTGCAGGTGGATGGTGGTGAGCTCAACAGTCAAAGTGGAACTTGGCTAACGTGGAAACAGAGTAATGTGCGTCAAATTACTCACTTGAAATCCCACTGTGGTCGATTCCACTACATTCCCACGGACGCATTTGCTAGGACTTGACAGAACAACATTGTGTACATTCACGAACGACAGGCGAACAACAGACAGCTCCAACCATGGGCGGGGGTCGAGAGCGAGTGCATGGGTGGGAGCCTGCCAAAGTGCAGCCGGTGGGCCCGAAGGGGCGACGGAATTGCTGACACAATCATGCCGCAGATAACTCGCTCCTAACTTTCCCCCCGTGTTCTGCCCGAACCCAAGACTGGACTGCGTTAAACTCACGCGGCGACCTTTAAGCCACAAAGGCAAAGCCCCGCAGAGAGATTAAGAGCGACAAAGAGACGAATTGTTGAATTTCCCATCGCTTTGCCACTAACTAATCCGACAAAACGGGTAAACTGGTGGTCCCTGCACACCCCACGATCAACTCGAGATCCAATTCCGCGCAGTTGTACCACGAGACGCACTCTTAGCTTTCATTAGCTTGTTAGCCGCTAGTCTAGGAAGCGTTCCCACTAACTGGTGTTGGCCACGGAACCCCACCTAAACATCGCCTTCGCTTATTTGGAGCCTCGAAATCACGAAGACCGACACAACAAAGCACCAACCGGCCATTTTGATTCGGTTCTAGTGACAGTGACGTTTAGGGCCGGGATCGCAAGCCCATTCAATGATTCCATTTTGCTAGCTCACGAGCTAACATGCCCGAGTAGCACCGGTGGTTCTGGAAACTCGTCACCGCTCCGGAATGACACTGGTTCTCGCGAGTCCACTTTTAGGAGCTTAACTCACCAAAATCCTTTTAAAGAGAGCGTTCTCTTTAGGTGGTAAAGTAACTGTCGGCATTGTAGCAGCAGACGAGATCAGTTCCCCTCGACCTCAGCACATGTAACGTTAGCTAATGCTAGCGCGAGCAGGCCAGACTAATCGAGCCGTGAAACGGGCCCGGCTCGCTCCGAGGCGTCCCAAGTTCGACTGCTCTGCTTTCGTCTAGTCTTCGTTCGCCGAGTCGCCCTCTGACGTACTGACAGATACTTGACACCTTCAAAATGGCGCCTGCTACTGCTTTATACCGAATGGTGGACGACGAGAAAGCAACGATTTCCAACTCTCACCGTTTCATTTTGAAGTCAAACTGTTTTTTCGGTTGGCCGAACAGCAGTGACAAGTGTGTAACTTTGATTATTATTACCATTATTATTATTTATAATAATAATAATAATAACAATAATAATAATAATTATAATAATAATTATTATTATTAACCAGATGATCATCATCATCATCATCAATATTACATTATTATTGTTATTATTATTATTATTAATATCCCTACTATTAGTAGTGCAGCTCCAACAGTTGTGTACGCAGATGCAATAATACATGATAAAATCCTCTTGAGACATTTTTAATCTTAAATGGCATTGAAGAGAACATGCTGTTTTAATCCATGTATCATTTATATTAAAACTCAATTGCATAATTTCATTTCATAATCCCGTATTAGGGATGTCCCCGATTCAATGACTTGCTTTTATGCATAGGTATCTCATTAAAATATTAGATTTTATAGAAAGTGACAAAGAACAAAAATCATGATAAATGTGACTGATCAGCTATGGTAGGCCTATAAGCAAAGGGCTACACTAAAAGCATCACCGAAGTATACAATTTAAAAAAGACAGCATTCCTTACTAGCAAGACCAGTACCCAAACACAGCAAATTCAGCAAGATTCTGTACTGTTCTATGTTTTGGTACTGGTTTTGTTGGTGCAGAAACCACTATATGCAGGATTTCTTAGCAAGGAACCACCACGCAACATACAGCATTGCATACACTGCCTTTCTAACCTAAAGATGCAGTTCTAACCTGACGCCTTCAGGGGGCGGCATTTCAACAGAAAAAGGTGAAACCACATTGCCTCGTACAAGCTTGTTAAAGAGTGCCAGAATTTCATGATGACCCTCAGCCGTGCACTATCAATAGATTGTGTGCGCTGGGGGTCCAAAATGTATGTAGAAAAAATATATCTACATATATACCATAAAATATGTTAAATCGGTAGATCAGAGTTTAAATGTTTAGTAAGCGAAGAGACAAAAATATAGCCATCCAATTGTAATAAGGCAAGTTCAATTGAACAGGTGAGTACAGGAGTGAGAGAGGAGGGAGGTGGAGCAGGAGTGGGAGATGGAGAGGGGGAGAGAGTTGTTTTATTCATGGTGGGAGACAGCTTGGGCCTTGCTCTGCTGTTATCTGGTGGCCTGCTACTTCTACACCACCGCGATAGATGCTGCTACCACATTCATCACCTTGACATCACACCACACACGCATTTACATGCACACCCTCCCCCGGCGAGTGCATACCCCGTTCCACTTTAGTCCACCTACAGTACATTTCCTCACCTTATTAGCCTGCAAGGGAGGAGAGAAAGAGATTGATACCCTAACTCATCTCCCTTTCTTCGTGATACATCATTTGTCCTTCTGAATAGAACTCACGAGAATGCCTCTGGAGTGGGGGCTGAGCTGATGGCCTGTGTCTATAAGCATTTGCCTACAGGAGGGTGTTGCCCGCCATTAGTTTGGATTCATGAGCGTGTCGCCATGTCTGTCTGCCTTGCTGACTATCCACTGAGCTCCTGGCTGAAATTCTTTGTATTTATGACTTTTTTTTATTCATAGCACACAACTAAATTACCCCATCTGAAGCAAATTCTTCTCCAAATGACCACATGATAACTTATACACCTATTTTCTATACAGTTTGTCCTCAACAGAGGCCTTTCTCGCTTAACTTTTGGGTAAGAAATACGGGTGTAATAAACTATTTCATGATGATATATAAGGAAATTGATTCTCCAGATTTGGATAATGGGATCGCCGCCAAATTGTGCCACGATTTGTTTCGATTCAATTCAAGGGTATTTGACTTAATATGACATTTTTAAATTTAACACAATCAATTATTCTCATTATTCTCGTATTAAGTCAAATAATAATAATAATCGGCCTATGTCCAATTATTATTATTATTATTAGACTTAATATGACATTTTTAAATTCAACACAATCAATTATTCTCCCCTAAAAAACACAAATACAAAGCAATTTGAGTGTTTTTGACAATTTTGCTGCTGAAACATTCCAAACATTAGAATGAAAACCTTTATTTTTATTCAAAGAGAACAGCTAAAAAATGAATGTGTTCATCAATGTTTTGATTTATTTAGATTTGCTACAAAACAAAACAAAAAGTGGTTTATGCATGTTGAATTGGTCACCAGACACTTAGTGTACCTATAGTATACAATAATATTTGCCTTTCAGTTGTCTGTAGCTTTCAATAGCTTATGGGGGACAGAATGCAATAAACGCAATTGTCAGCAGACCCCCACAACAGCCATCTCCCTGCTGTCCTTCAAAATCCCCCTTCATCTCGTTTTTCTCTGTCCAAAATGGTGTCGCTATTGAGCATGAGTAATGTTGTTGTCACCACAGCAAGTCTCCATTTATCAATGTCAGGTGAGAAAGCGGGAGTGTACGCAGAAACCTTGTGTAAGTACACTAAAAAGAAGCCGGTTGTGAGAAAAGGCGTTTGGAAAATAAACAACGAATATATTTATTAAGTTCATAAACAGGCGAACTGGCGATTTAGTTTTAAAACTCATTGGCTGGCAGTGATAATTTAGTCATTTCTCTGTAGTATGACCAACTTAACAAAAAATGATTTTTGTTGGCTTTGCATATTTTAAAAATCTCAAGCATTAATGCCAAAATAGTGTATTTATTTTTCCGATCTGCAAAAAAATGATTAAGAAATAAAAACAAACCTGCGATTATGATCAGCGAGAACATTCTCTTTATTGTTTATGTTGGAAAAACAAGCAAAAAAGGTTTTGTAATTGTCTTTTGTTACAGTTCCAGAGTTCTGTACAGAATAAAAAGAAATAAGCACTGCTTAAGAACAGTCAACTCTCAAACTAGAAAATCAACAGAAAATTATGTTTACAATAGAAATTAGTAGTAAGACATTGTCTGAAGTGCAATGGCATAGCTCAAATGGGTTAAACAGGAAACCAACAAAATTCTAAATAAAAATATTTCTCTATTTTTCCCAACAAACAGTAATTCTTTACAGAGTAGAGACTGTATTATCTGATGTATTTAAACTTGTAAAAACATATTTACAAATAGCCATTATCTTATTTATAGATATTTATATATATATTCTCATAACCACATACTGTATGTCAGCACCAGTAAAAAAAACATAACACAAAACAATAAACATTAATAATACATTTTTTTTCTCCTTTTTTGTTAAATGTTGTCAACAGACTTGGTCCCAGAACACAATGATATTGGCAGGAAGTTGGTCTTCCGTTCAATGCCAGGCTGAAGCGTCACTTAAAAAAAAGACAAGACGACAGTGACGCAAAAGCGTTTTAGCAACGCACAGACGTCAACGTAATTTTTCAGCTGACAGTGTTGATTTAAAAAACAAAAAAACATTAGAGCCTGCCTGCCTAGCGTCCGCCTAGAAACACAAGTTTGACTGCTTTTCACACGAAAGGCTCAAATAAAGGGTTTCTTTTAATGTCCTGATAAAACTGCTACAGAATGAAAACAATTGTAAATCACCGCACAGAGATATAAAGGACTTCAACTCCTTGAACGTGAATATATTTAAACAGCCTCAAAAACAAAACAAAAAGTCAATAGCTCTTTTAGGGCGTATAGGTGTTTACTTTTGTAATTAAAGGGTTGGATAAGAACATATCAACAATCATAAAAGCAAATGTGGATGGCATAGAGTTGCTTTACAGGGAAGATTTTTTTTTTTTGGTTTGTTAATTAGTGTCATCCTCCAAATGTTCACACTGATGAGCTGACAACACATTAACAGTAAGCCACAATGACAAATGACAGCATTAAAAAAGAAAGAAAGCGCGTCATCCCTTTAAGAAGGGGAAACTTTTGGGCATGTTAAGGTGTTTCATTTTAATATCCTTAGAGTGATGGAAACATAGTCTTCTTATCTGTTAACCCCTTAAACTCTATGGCAACCTTTACAGTATGGAAGAACAAGCAATCACAGAGTCTACTGAATACATCCCAAAGGCTCAACAGTGGTTAAATCTCCTAGTAAAGCGACAGAAAGGGCGCCGACTTGCATTTCTTCACAGTAGTTTTACAGTATAACATTAGTTTTCATTTGTATCATTGCTGCGGTACAGAAGAAACCCCCACGTAATAACAAGCATATGTGTCCTAATGGAAGAGAAGGCTGTGCTGCAAGAGGAGGACACACGTTTTCAAAAGACAACCAAAATAAAATAAGGCTAGTTTAAACTGTTTTTTGTTGTATTTTTTTTTAATTGACAAAGACACAAGAAGCGTAGAAGCAAGAGGTAAAGAAGCAATTCAGAAAACAACAAGAGTCGACTTAAAGAGAAGTCACTTGCGGTGCTTGGATACATTCAGTGCCGAGAAATTATTCAGCATTCAGTCAGCCTGATGTATGCGATGTGGTTTGTTCTACACAGGCAGCGGGCTTATGTTAATTCCCTCTCAAATATCCTCCCAGGTTATTATGTATTTTCTTGGTGTTTCTGTAATCTCTATAAAACGGAGTAGTCCGAATCTTTTTCAGATAAAAAAATAATAAAAATCTAAGGATGCAAGGGCCAACTTGAAAACTTTTCACTTTCATTTGTTAAACAGCGGATCGGAATCAGGTTAAAAAAAAAAGTGATTTTTACATTTAAGTACTAACTCACTGGCGGCGAAAGACGTCCAATTAGTGACAGTGATTGAACGTTTGCTATCAACCCCCAGTCAAATTGGGTTGGACATTTATCGGCAGAAATGCTGGTAAAACATGATCATTTAATGCCGGCATTTACATGTTTCCCAATTTAATTTGTCTACAACTGTCAATGGCATTAAATGAGTTGAGGGCTATAAGCACAAAAATAAAATAGAACACTGAATGTATATATATATTTATATTTACCAAGACAAACTTGCAAAAATGTAGAGAAAATCAGAACCAACATATCTCAATTCATCAAGTTGGATTATTATAAATTGATTTAGCCACCTGATGGTGTAGTGGTTCTCCTGCCTGACTTCAGTGCGGACAAGCGTGGGATTGATACCTCCAATTGGCGGGGTAATTGTGAGTACAAATGGTTGTCATACGACTGACTGGCGACCAGTCTAGGGTGTAGTCCGCCTTTCGTCCCAAATCAGCTGAATAAGGGGTGTTGAAAATGAATGAAAATAAACTTATTTATGTAAAACAAAATACTCGGTGTCCTAGTTTCCTACTTTGGTTTCAACATGTCAGACTACACCTTAGAGTGGTCGCCAGTCAGCCGTAGGGCACACAGAGAGACAAACAACCATCCAAACTCACAATCATACCACCACCAGCGGGAATCGAGCCTGCACCTGTACGCAGCACAGTCAGGCGGATGTGCATTATGATATTTTCATCATTTTTGGTGAGTCAATAAAAACTAGATAGCAGGCCGCAGTTGGCCCGCGGGCGCTGGCTTGGACACCCCTGCTGTAAATGAATGTGAGTGAACTTGATTCAGCTGCCTGTTCTCGCTTTCGTGCCGTGTGCGCTTCCACTGTAAACGTGTGAGTATCATTTACAGCCACACACTGGAACAAGATCTTCCCCGTTCCACCAAAGAAAAAAAAGGGGGGGGGGGGTACTTGGTTGCCTAGCAAAATCAGGCGAGAGCTGAGGCTCGCTCGTGTGGCGAAAGAGATGAACATCATTTGTTCTGTTGTGATGAGCACAATTTCAAGAGCGTAAGGAGTGTTGAGAGCGAGCAATGATTCTCCGGAGGAAAGAGTAGGAATGATGGGCGGGAGGGGGATGAGAGAAAGAAATCAAATGAAAAGGGTGAGAGAGATGGAAGGAAATATCTGTGTGTTGGAGTGTGTGTGTTTGGTCGGGCATATTTTGAAGACAGGAAATGGGAGAATTGAGAGTACTTTCTCAGCTTCTCACACACTAGAAAGATCTGAAGTACTGAGCAGGGTGGCACGAACACAAATAAACTGCTGTCTTGAGGGCAACTTTTTCTTCCCCTTCATCAACCTGCTGTGTTCAATCAGCCCCTGCTGAAACTGCGGCTTAAAACGCGGGCTTGCTTCAGAACACTGGAAAATAATCATTCTTTCCGTTGCCAAGATAGAAAACAAACACATTTGTTAAAGTTGAGATGGGTTTTCATTAATATGCACATGACAAAATGATTCTTAATGATAACACACATGGAACACAAGAACCTATTTGTGAAATTGCCAAACAAATATACCATCCACCAGTTGAATTGAAGGACCCGGACTCTTTGTGGTCGTCCGCCTTTGATTCAAAAGGCGACTTCAGCTCGCAATCTCGGGCTATTTACAGTATCTCACATAAGTGAATACATTGTCTCACATTTCTGCAGATATTCACTTTTCTATTTTCGTTCATAAAGTTATTGCTGCAATAATGTCAAAACCAATGCCAGATAAACTGATACATTCGAAAGTGAAAATGCGCAAATTGAGCTCATTTACCCACAGTGCGATATATAAATGTTTTTTGTAAAAAAAATTGGTTAATGTGATTTACAATACAAAGAATACGGTAGTTATCCAATCTCATATCATTCATTAATGATTGCCGTGTGAATAGGTATCAGGTCTTGTGAAGTATATCCCCAGGAGAATGAAGTCAGGGCTGGTAAATAATGATGATGACACAAAATATTGACACTTTGGGAATTTTCACTTTCGTTGCCAGTGGTTTACACATTAATTCATGTATTTTGAGGGAACATTAAATTTGCACAATTTCATAAAAAGTTCATTGTAGAGATATTTCTTCAGTATTGTCCCAAAGAAACATTAAATATCTGCAGAAATGTTGGGTGTTTTCTCACTTTCGTGAGATCCTGTATGCCTCTGGTGTATGTGTTCCCATGGGTGAGGGTTGCTGCTGCAGTTTAAATGTTGATACAGTGCAGCGTAGCTTCGAGTGTTGAGCCCAAGCAACTGCCTTGTTGATCTAATGTAACTTCTTTGTATCGTTTTATTTGTCTGTTTTGTTATATTATCATGTGTTGCAAAGCACTTTGAATTACCTAGTGTTTAATGGAGCTATGAAAACAAATTTGCCTTGCCTTGCAAAAGTATGGCACAATTTAGGAGGGCAGCCTCCTCAGCTTCCGACTGCGGTGCAAAGTGAAGGGACAGTTCGAGTTAACCCTTGCAAACACCAACGAACATCATGTGGCAACCCCCAAGAGGCACGTAAACGTGAAACATAAATATATATATTTAAAAAAAACAAAAACCCTATGAACCTAAAAATGAAAAACTGAAAAGCCTTTTGGAAATCAAATGCCTGATGACCAAGAGAAGTTTACACAAGTCCACTTTTGCACTTCACCTGGATGACTGGGACTCTGGACAGACACTAGTTAACAACAGGCTCCTTTCATGTCTTGAAATGTGTACTACATCCAGCAAAAACCCATCCCCAGTTTTCTTGAATGCTATTGGCTGGGGAAAAACTCGTCCATCCAACCATCGCTTGAGTCCAGCTCTGCTCCAGATCCCTCCCCTAATCCAAAGGCTCCTCCATTGGAGGGCCCGCCCCCATATCCATAGGATGACATGTCCTGATTAGCTGTCCTTTGGTAGCCCTGCGTCTGACTCCCCACCCCAACAACCCCAGGTACATAAGGTCCACCCCCAACCCCTAAGCCTGACCCCCCAGGGCCTGGCCCAAATCCTCCCATTCCAGTCACCCCCGCAGCAATAACCCCCTGGTTCAATCCTTGACTCATGACAATGGGACGGGACTGGTTGGTCCTAGGCTGACCACCCATGTGAGTGCCGATCGGGCCACCCATACCAGCTGCTGGGTTGCCCACTCTTGGGTCCATACCTTGAGCCATTACCTGGCCTGGTCCCTGAAAGTGTTGTTTGGCCATGCGTGTGGGTTGCCCCGGCTGCATGCCATAGCCCTGGGCGGAGCTGAACCCCACCCTGTCAACTCCTGCTCCCGTAGTCCTTACCACACCTGCCCCCATGCCTTGTAAACTCTGACCTTGTTGCTGTGGCCAGCCTCCTCCAGCCATTGGCCCGCCCCCTCCTCCTGGTCCCAGCATACTTTGCAGTCTTTGTGCTTGGGCTTTGGCGTTACTTGGCGCTCTGAGTGGTTGCTGGGTCATGGGGTTAATTAACATCCCTTGTCCACTGTAGCCACCAGCGCCACCTCCTCCGGGGCCCCCAGGCATACCTCCCGGACCTGCGGCCGTCTGCCGCGGCTGCCCTCCAGCTGGGTTGTGCTGCTGCGGAAGCCCAAGCGAGGCCTGGACACTTTGACTCTGGTGTTGCTGTTGATGGATCATTTGGCTCATGGAGGGATTGAGCCCATAGAGGGAACCTTGGTTAGACCCTTGGGTGCTGTAGGGTAGTCCCATGTCAGCTTGGGGTCCTACAGAGCTCCCCTGGCCTTGGACAGAACTCATCTGGACCATCTGTTGTTGGTTCTGCTGTTGCTGCTGCTGTTGCAGAAGACGTGCAGCCCGAATGCTCTGAAGAGCTTGGCTCCTGGATGCGAGATCTTGAGGAGGACCTAAGAATGAAGTTTAAAAAAAGTCAGCGCTAGAGAACTAAACAACATAAGTTTAATTACATGAATCATGTAACACAAACAAACAAAACATTTGAACTAAAAACTACTGCTAAAGATGAGTGACATATCGGATGAGCTTTCAGTCGAAAACATTGGGATTGCTTATAAAAGGAAATAATTATTTACTGAGAAAATACAGTCAAGTATAAAAATAGTCATTTTTATATACAATGTACTCTAGAACAACTCTTTGTAAAGTGTTTTACAGATGGGGGATTACCTATTAAAGAGTAGGTAAATTGTTCTAGAATAAGAATTGTAGTTCTAAAAAAGCTAAATTAAATTCAAATTCTTAAATGCTGTAAAGGTTGGGGTTAGGAACACTGCTTTTGACGCTTACTAGTGGCAAAACTGTCAAGGTCTTCTAGCGTGGAAATTGCTCTAAATCCTGTAATAAACCCACTTCTGACATTATTCCACTAATCCCTCACCTCACATCTTGGCGTGCAGCAGTAACATTGCAAGAACAAAGAGGATCACACTCCATACTCTCAGGATTTGTGCAGTGAGTAAACGCATGGTACTAATAATGGTAGACATACAAAAAGTGAATATAACGATTACATTTGAAGCTAGACAAGAGACTAACTGTGATTATTTATTTTGTTGATTATTTTCAGGAACACAAAAAGTCCCTCTGGGCTTTCTTAATATATTTGGGACTTTCAGTTAGAAATTCCATAATGGCTACAAATTGAATTTCCTCCTCCCTCATTGAATAGTTTTCTCCCTATCATCCTCACACCCACTCTCTGTCACTTTCTGTTGTTCATCCCAGCCTCTCCATGTTCCAGATCATCTACCTATTCTTCTTGTTACCACCCCCCTCCATCCTCTCTCCCACTCACTCCACTCATCCATCTCTCTGACTTCACCGGAACTCTGGGGGATCCAGGACAGACACGTTGCCTTGGTAACAGGGCAGAACAGGAAAAAAATCAAGGTTTTTTTTTCTTTTAAGACACGAAAAGGGAGGCAAAATAATCTAATCTGAATGCCGAGGGGTATATTTGACAGAAACAGATGGAGAGAAGGCAGTTTGGATTCACTGTGATCTTCTCAACGTGAACACTAATGTATCCTTTTTGTTCGAGGGGATTCATTCGTTTAAAAAGTGAATAACCTATTGGGTTTACGTTAAGCCTACCATATTTTTTGGACCATAAGAGGCTCCTTTTTAAAAATTTCTCCCTGCAGCTTAAAAAAAAAATGCTGGGTATGGATTTTTTTGGGGCCAAATAGCATTATGCTTCCTGGTTAAAAGGCAAACATTTCCTTCATTAATTTTGCTTAATTGTCACTTAGGGTGCGGTCAGAGTCTCTACCTAATTAGTGCAAGTGTTTCTTTATGCAACGACATAGTTTTGGAACATAGATGGTGCCACGCTTAGCATGCATCAAACACACTCTTAGCTTTGTTGATTAACGATATACTTTATTTTATAGCAAGATTAGGCAGTTAGGCGGCCAAGAGATTAGTGCGTCAGCCTCAGGGTTCTGGGTTTGATTCCAGGTGGGTCCTTACTGTGTGGAGTTTGCATGTTCTGCCATGGTTTGTGTGGGGTTTCCCCGGGTACTCCGGTTTCCTGCCACATCCCAAAAACATGCAGAGTAGGCTGGTTGAGCACTCTACATTGCTACGAGGTATTAGTGTGAGCGAGAATGTCTGTCTGTTTCCTTGTGCCCTGCGATTGGTTGGCCACCAATTCAGGATGCCTTCTGCCTAGTACCCATAGTTAGCTGGGATGGGCTCCAGCACCCTTGCAACCCTTGTGAGAATAAGCGGTTCAGAAAATGAATGAATTAGGCAGTTCCAGCACAAAGCACCTACTCCATGGCAAGATTTTGTACAAAAAAAATCCAATACATCAACAAGGGCTGGCTCTAGAGGTGACTGTGTAGTTCCTCTCAAAAAGAGTGCTTTCAGCCAAAGCACCTTCTCTGTCCGTGCCACACCTACCTGGAACTCAATACCAATTAACATACGTGAATGTATGTCATCATTTATCTTGTACCTACACAAGGAACTAAAGATGGAAATTAGCCCTTGGCTAGAATCTTACATATTCACATATATATGTTCAGTAACATGAATATAAATATTGTTCAGTAATATGTGCTGTCCCTTATCAAATAAACCAAACCCAACTCAGTTGCAATTAATGGGATTTTTAAAAACCATGGTAAACTAGTAACCGCACATTCCTATTTCAGACAGGTTGTGATACTGGTTGCCTTATCTATGTAGGATGAGGACACTGCATATGAATGAAGACAACACAACTGGGTTCATTGATGACGTAAATTTGGTCAATAAAGAGATTTTTGATCAATTATTTTGTATAACATTTTTCTATGTAAATATCACATGTCGAAAACAACAACACCTGCTGCTTGTATATGTATTTTTTCAGAGTGAATTTTGAATGGTGCAGGATAGGTAGGTTCCACGGTGCAGAATTTATGGTAAATAAATACCTTTGTTGTGTTATGTGAAAAAAAATGTACAGTGCAAGAGTTTGCTTATGTTGATCACCTTGATACTGACTGACTTGAGGGAAGGGATTCCTCTGGCTTTGGCTCAATTGTCTGGGAAGATGCTGCTGTTGGAGCTACACACACATACACATGCAAAGACACAAGTATAATACAAAAATTACAATAAATATACATTAGCAGACCATGCCAAAACAGACATTTTGTGCAGGAAATATTAATATAGTTCATGAGTTGACCTTTGTGGATGGATAGTAAATTGAGTTATATGATTATACAGCCATTCCATATTGGATTGAATGCGTTTTTTTTATCATTAAGCAAGTATAATGAGATTTAAGGCACGAAAAGCACTTTCACACTTTATTCTCATTTACCTACAGTTGATGCAGCATCAGGAGCAACATGGGATTCAGTAACTTGCTGAAGTATAGAGAGGTCAACAGGGAAGGGGCAAAGAACCCACAACCTCTGAGCCACAAAGCCCCTGTAGTGTAACTAATATACATTGTCCCACATGTGGTTTGTATCATGTGTACATGTAAAGATGCAGTCCATAAAAAAGGATAAAGGCAATAAATTACACATTTGTAATTGGAAAATAATGCTACTGTGTTATCTAGCTTCAGATGTTTGAACAAATAGATTTTCTATGGCTGAACAGTTAATGCCTAGGAAGCTGAAGTTAGAGACCATCCTATTTGTGTGGGCTGTGAGAGCTACTGTAGTTCTACAGAGACACTAAACCTCAGCGGGTGTTTCTTCCCGACCAATATTCAAGTACATGTATACATTTTTGCAGATCAAATTGAAAATCCACATTGTGGGTGGTGACTTCATAGTCCGAGACTGGTTAACATTTAATTCGCTAACCAAGAAAGACGTCAAAAGAAAACAGCATATTATCACAGTAGGTGGCAAATGCCATGAACATAAACGCGCTCACAGGTAGGAGAGATGAAAAGGAAATTATGAAATGGAGACCACAGCAGGGTAATTAGACATGCAACTAGCCAACAGTAGGGTATGTCAGTATGCTGCTTTTATATGCAGACCAAAGTACACTTGTATTGTATAAATGACAAATTCAGACAATAGGAATAATCAAATGTTCTGATGACTGCATGCAGTAGACAACCAAACCATGGGCCTTTATGAAACGCTTACCTGTTCAGCCAGTAGTTGTTGTTGCTGCTGCTGCCTCTGCTCTCTGAAGAGCTGTTGCTTTTGTTGCTCCATCATGTGCATCTGCACCCTCTTCTCCTGCTCCATCGCCATCATCTGTTTCATCATGGCTGCCTGTTGCTGGCTACCCACATAGCCCGGAGGTGGACCTGACCCCTGGTTGGGCCCCACCCCTGAGGCCACCCCACTGGCAGGGTGAGGAGGAGGGATGGCGCCAGGTGGTCGGGACATTCCCACTACACCTTGCTCCTACAGAGACAGAGGAAAGAAACAGTGGTGGCAGCCTGTCAGTTCGAATTTGAGCGAAACAGTAAGAAATGGGCAAAAACAAAAGATAGATGCGGCTGCCCGAAGAGTTGTGATGGTGGCCGCATGGTGGATGGTGGAAAGCAATGGGTCACGGTGCATGCGTCGAGTTAGGTTCCATTGATGATCTGAAGTATGAAGCGGGTGTGCATCTGTTTGTTTTGCTATAAAATAGCCTCCTAACAGATTTCATGAATTGTTAAAAGATCAAACCCATCTGTTAGACAGAAACATATTTTATGTGATGAAATAATTTGTTTGTGTATTGTGTTGATCATTGGTTCTAAACTATGGTCACCCTGGAATGCGCATTTTCTTATTGCAGCGTTTCTTATTTTCACAAAGTCATGAACCACTTTTACACTGTTGAAGAAATTTGAAAATTGTTGTTTTAAAATAAATAAAAATAATCTATATATTCTTCAATATGACCACATTTGCTAACATGCTAAAATGTTTTTGAGAGGACCTTATTAATAACCTCAAGATGAACATGACAATTGAGTGAAAAAGTAATACCTTGGCATTGATCTCTTCTTTTTGGAAAATGAAGTCAACATGAGTATCATAATTTTTGGATTACAACCCGCTACATTTTCCTCTATCGATAAGTACCATGCAGCTTTTATAACAATATGACTTACTTAAAAAGTAATGGTTTAATTTTGCTACACTATATTTTAATGCTGCCTTGTCACTCATTGCAAGTGCCATTTACGTTGACATTAAAACTTACATAACAGCTGTCTGAGCTGCATTGTGGTACATCTTAAATTGAGGGGGAAGATGTTAATTGCAGGTTGTAATGCAATACGTATATATAGTTGATATCGGTGAGTACTCCAAGTGTCTTCATCTTCCTCCGCTTATCCGAGGTTGGGTAGTAAGGGCAGCAGCTTCAGCAGGGAAACCCCAGACTTCCCTCTCCCCAGCCACTTCATCCAGATCATCCATGAGGATCTCAAGGCATTCCCGGGCCAGACGGGTGACATATTCTCCCCAGGATGTCCTGGGTCGGCCACGTGGCCTCCTCCCATTGGGAAGTGCCCGGAACACCTCGCCAGGGAGGCGTCCAGGAGGCATCCTAATCAGATGCCCGAGCCAGCTCACCTGGCTCCTCTCAATCTGGAGGAGCAGCGTCTCTACTCCGAGCCCCTCCCGAATGACCAAGCTTCTCACCTTATCTCTAAGGGAAAGTCCGGACACTCTTCGGAGCAAATTCATTTCAGCTGCTTGTGTCCGGGATCTTGTTCTTTCGATCACGACCCACTGCTCGAGATCATAGATGATGGTAGGAACGTAGACCGATGGGTAAATAGAGAGCTTTGCCTTTCGGCTTAGCTCTTTCTTCACCAAAACGGACTGGTGCAGAATCCGCATCACTGCAGACGCTGCACCGATCCGCCTGTCGATCTCCCGTTCCATTTATCCCCCACTCGCGAACAAGACCACAAAATACTTAAACTCCTCCACCTGGGGAAGGACCTGATCCCAGAGCCGAAGAGGGCATGCCACCTTTTTCCGACTGAGGACCACGGTCTCAGATTTGTAGGTGCTGATTCTCATCCCGACCTCTTCACACTCGGTTGCGAATTGCTCCAGCGAGAGTTGGAGATTACGCCTTGATGAAGCCAACAGAACCACATCATCTGCAATACGCAGGGATGCAATACTGAGGCCAGCAAACTAGAACCCCTCAACGCCACGGCTGCGTCTAAAATCTAGAGAGAGAATATCTAGACTCTAGATATTCTGTCTAAAAAAGTAATGAACAAAATCAGTGACATAAGGCAGCCTTGGTGGAGTTCAACCCCCACGGGGTACGGCTCTTAAACACTACGCGGACCGGACTCTGACACCGGTCAAGTAATTATTTTTAAGTGAGATCGTTGCAATCATTAAATATATAAGTGCGTTTTGTAAAAATTGCACCACACAGCATATATTGAGCCACTATGTTGTATAAAAAATAGGAGAGCGTTCAGGTATCATGAGCCATATCATCTTTTACCTTCACAATGGAGCAATGGTTGGTCCGCACTGCATATATTATCACCTTATTAGCATATAAAGAGCACTACATTCTGCACTTAGCCATATGCTAATATCCAAGAGGACAACTAGCTCAGCTCAGGAGGTGAGTGCATATGAATTTCTTTCAGCATGATAGCTGACCTGGAAGCGGATATTGTTTATACCTCCTAGCTAGCGAAGCAATGGGGGTCCAAAGGCAAAAGGAGGTTTGTGCATATTAAATTGTATCAACACTGTCCCTCACATGATTCGACGACAAAGCACATGTGTAACTGCTGGTGTAGCAAGAAGACACGAGAGGGATTAGGCTTCAACCTCATGAAACTGATGCTCCATAAGCTGTACTCTGTATACGATAGCACAAAAATGGTGGAGAAACCACAAACGTCTTTTTTTAAAAAGAGAGACTGATTGATGCACCGGCGGCCCGGTGGTACGAGTGGTTAGCGCGTCAGCCTCACAGCTCTGGGGTCCTGGGTTCAAATCCATGTCCATCTGTGTGGAGTTTGCATGTTCTCCCCGGGCTTGCTTGGGTTTCCTCCGGGTACTCTGGTTTCCACCCACATTCCAAAGACATGCATGGTAGGCTGATTGGACACTCTAAATTGCCCCAAGGTATGGGTGGGAGTAGGCATGATTGTCTGTCTCCTTGTGCCCTGCAATCGGCTGGCAATTCAGGGTGTGTCCCCCGCCTCTGGCCCGGAGTCAGCTGGGAATAGGCTCCAGCACCCCCGTGACCCTAATGAGGATAAAGCGGGTCACAAAATGAGATCAGATGAGATGATTGATGCACTTAGCTACATGTCTCATTAACTAGATCAGTTGCACCACGTTTAAACATGAGGGAAAATGAGTAGTTCAAACGCTAGCCAACAGGTGGCACTGGTGACCTTTAAATGTGTGTGTTTATATGAGGGGATGTGTGTGTATGTGTGTCAATGGTTTCTTCTTAGCAGATGGCTCAATCATGACTGCTCTGATCTACGATTCTGCCGTCTCCCCCACACACCACCTTTATTCCACATCCCTGCAAACCCGCCATAAAAATCGTCTCCACTCCTTTTCAATATTTTGTAAAACACAGGGCACCCGGTAACCTCCATTGTTTTGAGTATAAATGTGGAATATATAGGTACACCATGCATACAATAGGAAGCTAATGCAATGAAAAATTGAGTGTATTACATGTCAAAAAGGCTGACAAAGGATGTAAGAAAGATGGCATCTGAGAAGGGGCGAGACAAGAAGATCCGCTTTTGAGCGCGGAAGAGTAAACGGTGACCTCGTGAAGAAGAAAGCAACAGTTGCTGCGGCAAGGACCAGATGGCTCTTGGATCAGAAGCTACGGTTGCTGTTCGTGGTTGCCCTTCACAACAGTAGAAACATACTTACGCAAGGACCTAGAATCTGTATGATGTAGATATTCTACTTGAAATTTCTGAAACATTTATCTCTGAATGTGCACTTCCATCAAGTGGACATTCTTTCCACTTTTCGCAGATGTTTTGTCACCTTTGGTTGTTTGTCCCCTCATACATTCTGGCACCTCTGCACCATTCAACAGAAACGGGTCAAAGCCTATTGAGGCTGCTGTGTACATATGTCAAGTTGCCAAGTTGTTGCAGGAAAAGACGATAGGATGTGGTGAAAAAGGGTGTGTTACAGGTTCCTTGTGGAGAATGTAAGGGTGTGTGTTTGTGTGTGCCTATGCTAGGCAAAACGTGTTCTTGTGTGCCGTAGAGGCTGTCAATTCTATTGGGTTAGGAGGCATGCAGAGCCCAAGCAATTGCATTACATGTGAAGCAAGCTGGTTTATAGGTGAGGGTGTGTGGTGAAGGAGGTAGTTCAATTTATAGGTACGTATGTGTCAACGGTGCAGAAAAGGCTCTTTTGGTTGCCTGTAGAAAAGGACTGTTTTGTGCAAACAATTTGATGAACAGCACAGTACCAGTGAGGGCTGGACGGATGGGAAGATACGTCTTGAGAGGCACTTACAAGTTGGCTAAGTTAAGGCCCGAGTAGTTTCTTATTGACTCAAGTTAAAATAGGTTTGTAAAGGACTGGATGTCTGGTTACTGTTAGCAAAATTATGTTCTCTCATTGAAAAATGTAGATGGTATATCCATAATTTTTTGTTTGAGATTGAATTTAATTAACTTAAATATTTGAGGAGTGACGGTCTGGGTGTGGAGTGGTTAGCGCATCGGCCTCACAGTTCTGGGGTCGAGGGTTCGATCACAGCTCAGTCCTCACTGAGTTGCATGTTCTCCCGGGAGCATGCATAAGTTTCCGCCAACATCCCAAAAACCTGCATGGTAGGCTGGGTGGACGCTTTAAATTGCTCCTCGATATGAGTGTGAGAAGGAATGGTTGTCCATCTTGTGCCCTGTGATTGGCTGGCCACCGATTCAGCTTAAATCAGCACATGTCAAGGTGGGTTTTGTGATCAGATGAGACCAAAATATAACTTTTTGGTCATAATCCCACTAACCGTGTTTGAAGGAATAAGAATGATAAATACCATCCCAGGAACGCAATCGCTAGTGTGAAGCGTGCGGGTGGCTAGCATCATGCTCTGGGGGTGTTTTTCTCCACATGTTACAGGACGACTGCACACACGGGAGATTATGACTGGGGCCATGTATTGTGAGATTTCGGGGAACAACCTCCTTCCCTCAGTCAGACTATTGAAGACGGGTCATGGCTGTGTCTTCCAAAATGACCCAAAGTGCACAGTCAGGAAAACCAAGGAGCGGCTCTCTAAGTAGCATATCAAAGAGCTGGCGTGGCCTAGCCAGTCACCAGACCTATAGCCAATAGAAAATCTTTGGAGGGGGCTCAAACTCCATGTTTCTCAGTGACAGCCAAGAAACCTAACTGATGTGTGTTGAGGAGTGTGTGCAAACCTGGTGGAAAAACTACAGGAAACATTTGACGTCTGTAATTGCAAACAACGGCTACTGCACCAAATATTATTATTGGTTTTCATAGCTGTTCAAATACTGTACCAAACAATCATAATCATACTTCAGACCCCACCATGATTTCTAAGTGGCAGAACTTGCAATATAGCAGTTCACACATACATAAGATACACATATATAACAATAAGAAAGCCAGAGCCATTATAACGAACCCAATGTAAAGATTATATCCACCCACTGTCTCTAACACCACCTCCTCACATACTCACATAGTAAATTTCTCCCCCGAAGAGAGTTATATTTAAACTGTTGGAGAGCCGCCTTGTTCCCCACAGTGGTCTGTTTAATCTCTAACATCTCGGTTCTCTAAACCTGATTTGGCCTATTTCTGAACTACACACACGTGTACTATATGCCTAAGAAAATACTACTACCAAAACTTTTTTTTTAAATCAACCTGCTTCTAAGGAGCATAGCTGCCTAGCTTTGGATTTTAAAACATCTAATGCCAAAAATAATTTGAACTCGAAAACGGTGACCATGTTTCTGACTAAACATGACTGTTTTCATTAAAATAACCAATTAAGAAAATTTTGGCCATATTTTTACCCTTGTTTTGCCCAGAAGTCTACCATAATCTGCCGGTTATAAAAGTATCCTGTATCATACAAGTGGCTTCTCATCCCACTTCCCTGTGCGATGCAAGCAAATGCCAAGCACTTGAACTGAGTGTGTACAGAAAATCAAGACCCATAAAACTAGGTAACAACACCCTTTTTACGTATTTTCAGTGGTGAAGGTAGCACTTCTTTAGAGAGCCATTAAATTATTCTTGTTGTCTTGTATAGTGGACTTGCGCATGTGGCGCATGCAGCAGACACTAAACTCAACGAAACACAACTCTCCTCCCTACCAACATCTGCAGCTGTTTTTTTTTTTAATTTTAATGAAAGCGATTAGATTGAAAACCGTTGCTTAGTTGTGATATAAAAGTAGAGAAACATGAGTGCACTTCCAGACCTCATTTTTAACACTAAACAATTGCTAAACATTTGAATAACGACATGCAGCCAGCTGGATATAAAGTTTTATAATATTGCGGAAAAAAGGTCATTATGTGAAGATGCGGGACGAAATAGGGTATTTTGGAAACGCGACCCCTATTGAGGTGAATGGCCACGAAGTTCACCGCAACATTATGGCGGACTGCAATGCGGCATCGCGTATAAGTGTATATTTCTTCCATTACATTGGACATTTCCAAAGAAATTTGTCCGTGTGAGGATGAGAGAGAGGTGGGAAGGAGAGTGCTGTGGAGTGAGAGGAGTTTGGTGTCGAACTGTTCCTCGCTGCGAAACAGATTTGGTCTATTTGTAGGTGAACACATTTTGAAAGTTGATTGAAGTCAAAGCATATTTATCGGTAGAGCCCAATTCACCACAAGTTAATTTAAAGTGCTTTACCTGACATAAAAGTCACAACAGACATTTAAAAACAGGCGTCACACTAACTGGAGCCAAGAGCGCATTACACTACATTACACCGTGTGTCTAGAGAGTGCATAGTGCGGCGCAACAATAGTACAGATACGTTCATCCTTTCATAGAAAGGAATAATCCTGTCAAGTAAGTGGAATATATCAAAATATGGGTGCATGATGATTGAGATGTGTTAATATGGCACAGCAACTAGCTAATAGCTAGTAGGTGATAAAAAAAGAAGGGTAACAAGTGTCCCACAAGCGGAAGACACTTCTCTGTCTTCATACAAATTTCTTCTAGCATGCATGTTTTTGGAATGTGAGAGGAGACCGAAGTACCTGAAGAAAACCCACACAAGCCCATGGAGAATATGCAAACCCTACACAGTGAGGCCTCACCTGGGATCAAACCCTCGACCTCAGAACTGTGAGGCCGGCGCGCTAACCACCTGTTCACCTGTGAGAAAGCTATTTTGGCTAAAATAGTGAATGTTTTTTTTGTTTTTTATTTAAAATTAAGAGTTGTCACCACATGCCACTGAGGTTTTTACATTTTACAATAAAAGTGATTACAAAACATCCCATTTAAATGATATTTACATATTGGTAGGACTTTTTTGTACAGTAAATCAAACTTCTGTCAATTTGATCCTTGAACAAAAAAAGGAATTGCCATACACATTAGTTCATGTACCTTTACGATTATCCTCACAAGGGCCGCAGGGGTGCTGGAGCCTAACTATTGGCAGTAGGAGGAGTACACACTGAATTGGTGGCCAACCAATCACAGGAGATAAGGAGACAAACAACTATCTAGAAGACTCTCATACATACGGAAAATTTGGAGTGTTAAATCAGCCATCCATGCATGTTTTTGGCATGTGGGAGGAAACCAGACTATCTGGAGAAAACCCACGCAGCATAGGGAGAACGTGACAACTCCACACAGGAAAGCCAGAGCTGAGGACTGAACCCTTAATATCAGAACAAAGAGACCACCACAACCACCTTGTGCCACCAGTTCTATCAATTGAAATATAAACTTTGGAGATTGATTAGCTAGCGTTGTACACAGTTTCTGAAGATAGTATTAAGGTTGGCCAAGATGTGTTGTACATTTGGGTCTCCCATACACTACAAAGCAGGCACACAGACGTACATGCAGAAGACGAGACACTAATAATTGGTTGAAATCATGAAGAGATGTTGATTGAATGCTGGTCAACGTAACATTTCATCTCTCTGATAGACTGAAGCAGTCTATTGGTGGTGCTTTGTTCAAAGATTGTTTGTAATTGGCTTATTAACAAGATGTGACAGAAGGTGGAATATGACACACCGAGGACCAAAGTAAATCATTTTCATAATGCAGGTGAGAAAGAGAAAAGGAGCACAGAGAGGATGAGATCACTTGTGACCGGCAAGTGCTTGTGGTGACCGAATAAATGTACCACCCTAACAGGGACCAGGTGCTACAGTAAATCACCTTGGATACGGTCACCATGGAAGACACACTCAGATTTTGAGTGTGTGTTTGAAAAAGCCACTGAAATCTGCATGCATTTCAGATACATTCATAGTGCGTGTGGTGGTTGGAGGGGATCCGTTGGAGAAAGCGAGATTAATGTGTTTGTAGGTAATCTAATTCTGTTGGCTGAAAAAGGTATTTGTGAGCTCCGTCTCAGAGTCACGCCAGTTGAACTGCTCTTCTTTTTCTTCCTCTTCTCTTTTACCCATCCTTGTGTGCGTCACTCTTTATGAAGAGCTATCTTTATATCATTGCCAGCATTATTGCAAGTGCAGACATGCAAAGCTGCAAAGTGTATTGAGGGAAATATGCAGTGCGATTAGGAGCAGCCAATAAACAGAAAGGAAAAAGAGAACAAATGTTTGTGTGGTACCACACCATTGGTATTTCAGTTTTTTTACAGAGAGACTCACTGGATCAGCCTCATTACATGGCTAGTAGTGGAGGTAGAAAAATGCTCCAGTGTCCATTCCCACATCTCTATTTTCCTCCCTTCATGTGCCTTGTTAGGACATGACACGACTCCTCTCCAATTTCCCCTTTGAGTGTCTCACTAAATTTTGTGTCCCAGGTTTTCTTTTGTTTCTTTTTTCCCCCTCTACCTCTTTCCTCCTCTTAAAATGTCCTTTCTTTCCCATCTGTCTATCATTCATATCCATTTTGGAAGTGCAGCCCCTCCATTTTCTTATATCTCTCTTAAGATCCAGCTTCATTTCTCCCCCTTCGCCACCCTTTCTCCCCTATTCTCTTTTTCTATTCAGCCACCTTCCCCAACTCTTTCTGCTTTTGTAAACCCCAAGACAGCAGGACCGATCCCTCACTTTTTATTTACTCTCTCACTTTGGGTCCATCGCCTTTGTCTTCCAGTTTGTTTAGCTAGACTGCAGATCATCTCACTTTATTCCTACGGATTATGGCCATTTTGATAACCTTGCCTTTTCCATTTACCGCTTTCCTCTCTTGGTTGGCCAGGCAACCTCCACCTCGCTTTGTCTCTCCCTCCATCTCTTCCTCTCTAAATGTGTCTCTGCCTCTGTCATAGACCCCTCATTACAGCTCCTCCTCCTCCCTCCTCTCCTTTCTCGCCCTCTCCCTCTCTCCAGAGAAGCCATTAGGTGCTGCTGTGAGGCTATCACTCTTGCTCTCTCCTTCTCTTTTTCTTTCTCTAGCCGTGGTCTCAGGGCAATAGCCCCCCCCCCCCCTCTTTTTTTCTCCCTGCTGCATTCCTCCTCAGCCTCTCCATCTCTCGCTTCCTGTCTTTCTTCAGGCACAGCTATTCTCTCCCTCCTTCTCACGCCTTTACATCACTGCTCGCTCTTCCGCAACTATCCGTTGTACCTCTTTCCATCTTGATTCCTTCCACCCCTTTGTCTGCCCCCCCCACCCCACCTTTCCCTGCATTCTGCTGTAATCCATTGAGATAGACTACTCCTATACCCTCTGCATGTAAATGAAGAGAATGGCAAGTGGCCTATTTGAATTAAATTTGTTTCCCTTATTAATAATTGATTACAGATTAATAAATGAATATTGGTTTCACATTTCTTTTCATGGAAAGTCTCACTCCTTTTTTACTTTTTTTTTTAAAGAACATCATTTCAAAGCTAAATGTTTGTAGAATTGTGGTAAGAGGATTGTCCTGAAATCTCCCTAAAAAATCTACTGAATACAAATTCTGTTTCATTTCTATTTTCTTTTAGGATGGGCATTTTCCCCCAGACAAGCTGCATCTTCAGCGAGCTCCATTGCCCCTGACTCTGCCTATCGATGTATGCCATTAATCTTTCCTGCTCCTTACCCTCCCCTCTCTGGCACGGGAGAGAGAGACAGAGAGAGTGAGACATATGGCAGGAAAATGACCATTAACTGCAAGCCAGCATCTCCAATAATTCTACAGCAGCCTATTATCCACAAAGACCCAAAATGGGCTTTGGTAATATGATGAAATCTTCTGTAAAAAGTAGAAACGGGACTAAAAGCGTAACAGTGTCGAAATACTTGCTCTCCTGAGCTATGTTATCACATTATTTTATTCTACTCGACTATCTGCCTGTCAGCCTACCTTCCATAGTATGTACATTAGTCTTTGAGTAGATTTTCTTTGTTTTTTCCCCCTTCTTGGTTTTTTTTTCCTATGGTGTTTTAATCCTCATCATAGTGCACTACTACACACCCTGTTGTCTTTCTCTGAAATGTATTTTTTTTTCTTCACAAGACTCGCTGGATTCTGAAAGAGGGTAAAATTTCATTAAACTAGGTGTCAGTGTGAGCTCATAATCTAACCAAAATGCACTTCGAAATACGTGTGAGCGTGTGAAATGAAGCAAAAATGATGCCAAATAGGAACCCCAAATGGAACAGAGACCCCAATTTGCTGTCATAGCTAAAAAAAACTATTGGTTGTGTGGGAGAGTGCATCACAGAAGTGAAATAAGCCTGATTCAGATCTGTCATTCACCATGTTGTTTCAAAGGAGATGGAGAGGTGATGAATGGACCATTGTAATGGTCAGACAAAGCAAAGCAGAGCAGATGAATAGTGAGAGAAAGAGGTGCGCAAAGAGGTGACAAAAGTACAAAAGTATTTGCGACACCTACAAGAAAAATGTCCTCTGTAATGCAACAAACATTGACATTTAATTTGAAGTGCTAGAAGAAAGTGAGATTTAAAAAAAAAATCTCCACCAAACAACTCCATATTTTAGAGCTGGTCTTAGAGGAACAAGTTTTCAAGTTTGGTGCAAATACAGATGTACCTCTACTTAGCTATGTTTCTACCTGAAATAATCGGGATACAAAAAGTCTCGATGGGAGACCCTTTGTTTCGAAGATATTAAAAAAAAATTCCAAGTTACAAAACATCAAATGAATTCAAACATCCCTCGAAACATAAATACACATCCTGAATCTGTTTTCGTTTTTAATTTTCGTGGTAGTGTTGCTTTCCCATTGGCTATCTCCAAACACCATTGGCTCTCAACCGTCTTAATATTTCCTTTGGGTTACATTCAGCTTCATATTGGGGAGAATGTCCTTGTGACAGTTGCTCCCCAAAGTCACGGCTTATAGAAAATTGTCAAAAGTAATACATTCTTGATATACAGTATATGTTGCTACCTGTATACAGTATATGCTGATATTCCTCATTAAATAAAAATTAAAGATACAACTTTCTTCCACATGAAATAATATTGAATTTGCCTGCCATTGAGTCGCATGCCTGAAAAATATCTACTCATTTTGCCCCTTTTACAAATAAAAATTGAGATTATTAAAGTATGGTGGCCTATTGGAAGTGGTTAGCACAAACTCATATTTCTGGTCGGTCCTCTTGTGTGAACCTTGCATGTTCCCATTCATTTTCTGCTTATCCTCACACAGGTCGCAGGGGCGGTGTTGGAGCCTATCCCAGCTAACTATGGGCAGCAGGCAGGGGGCACCCTGAATTGGTGGCCAGCCAATCACAGGGCACATAGAGAGAAGACAACCATTCACGCTCAGACTCACACCTTGGGTCAATTTAGTGTTCAACCAGCCTACCATGCATGTTTTGGGGATGTGGGGAAGAAAAAAAAACGGAGTACCCAGAGATGGAAGCTCTGCTGTTCATAAAAATAATGAAGACTGTCACCCAGAAGAAATTAAGTGAAACAGCAGGGAAAGAAGGGAGAAATACATTAGTGAAATAATTTTTTGAAGGAGAAACTTGAGATCGATGTGCAAACAAATACTAGGAGGCGGCCAGAGGGCATAGCAGCAGGAGAGCAAAGACTAAGACAAAGGGGAAAAAACGGAACTCTGTGTTTAAGTCAACAACATGGGGAATAATAAAACAGACAAATATGTTAGAAGAGACAGTTGTATAGCAGTAGGTTACACGGTGATATGGAAATTATAGATACATTCGTGAAAAATGATGGGAGATATTTCGATGTAGCTATGTCATCTGTGACAGTACAGAAAATAATGGGGTTAAGGGAAAGAATGAAGGGATAGAGAGAGAGATAAAGAAAGAGGGAGAGAGAGAGAAAGCAACAAAGAAAGAAAGAAAAAAATCTTATGAGATTCTTTAATTAGCTCTGACTCTCCTGACAAGCTCGAAAAGGCAGCAGGCGTTTAGTGTGGAATTGACATTAACCCGACGGCCTGGTGGGAAGGGCCTTAGGTGGGTGCGACGTGGAAGGCAGGGAGGGAATAAGGGAGGAAAGTGTGTGTGTGGGGTGGGGGGGTATTCAGAAGGAGACAAATGGATGCTGTTACATAGAACGAGTGGGGGAGGAGGTGACAGTAGTGGTCTGAAGTTATCTGAAAGCACTCCATCAAACCAAAGACAAAGGAAGAGAAAAAAGGAGGGAGATACTCAAGGGAACTAGATGGTAATGTCTATTTGTTCATGTATAGAGCAGTTTTTACATGAACGAACACACTCCTATAGTTCCTTACTGTGGTAGTTAATGTACATGGCAACAGGACATTATGTGTAAAAGAGTGAAAATATTCCAATAATTGCCTACAGCTTGCAACTGTTTAGTGTCCTTTGCATGTGGGGAAAAAAAACAAAGTGAAAGAAGAAACATCTGACCATTTGCAGTTTTTCCCTAGTGTTAGATACGCCACGTGTCAGGAACGTGCCCCTGTACAAAACGTTGCTTTTTACTGATCGCATACACATGCCGTTAATGGTTGCTGGTGGATTCGAGCACGGGCGGAGGGGGCGAAATGAAAGAGAGAGGTTAAGTCGTTGAGTATGAAGGGATTTAGACCTCAGAGGAAGAGAGAAGATAGAATGAAAGTAGAGCAGTAAATGACCCAGTGCGCGTGTAAGTGTTTAACTGTGCCATACTGGTGTTAGTGAGTGATAAGAAAATTGGGGGTGCCATGGTGAAACTAACACGACTAGTGCTCCACTACATTATTGATATTGTTTTGGCTTTTATGGGTCCCTGTTGAACCAAATGGGAGATGAGGGATTAAATGAGCATGCTGGTAGAAGAGACACCTTCTATATGTCTTTTTTTCTTTTCTCCTGAGATGCAGTGTTTCTCGACAGATGAGCTATCCAAAATGACTGACCCACGATATTGATAAGTTCCACTTTTCGCTCTGCTCATCTCATGCATGCGTGTGTGTTTATTTGTCCTGTGAGACAAATGTTATGATTCTTGGTTGTGCTGCAAAGAAATCAATGACTACAAAACCTCTCCACATGAAAAAAAATGACGGAGCGTATGGCAGTACACAGTGGGGTGAGTATATAAGCGTGTGTTAAGTAGTTTGCAGGTAATTTTTGCACATCCTCTTTTTTTCTTTTCTTTTGTGTTTCTCTCTTTTGAAGTTAAATTTCCAAATCTCTCGATTATTTCCGACACTGCCTTTCAAACCTGGAGGTGATCATTAGTGATGGCTAATGGTGGCTGAGGTGGGTTAATGCGTCAGGAGCTCTCAGAGACCGGAGTGGGCCATTTGTGATGTGGCTGCTGAGATTGATTGGGGGTGGGCGAGTAGCATATCCCAGTGTTGTTAGCCTTGCTCATTGACCAAATGAAGATCAATACTTATAGTGGCCCGAGGACAGTCAAACACACACACTACAGGCCAAACATTATGGCGTACGTAGACAATGCTTTGTGGACAAACATCGAAGAAAAAGAAATCTAACACACACACATTCACATACATCCAGTGGTCGAAATAACTTTAATGATTTGACCATTAGGATGGAGGCATGAATCAGCGGTAATGGCTAGCAGGGAGCAACATTATTGATACTTGTAACACATGCACAACAATATACACACAAAAAAAGAGCATGTAGAAAAACACAAACCAAGTGACAGAACTAAAATGCTTAAACGTGCCCAAGAGTTGGATATCGGCTGACAAAAAATGGCGGAAACAAACTACCACTACTACTAAGCCAATTATGCAGTTTCAAGTTTTAGTACGAAGAGATCTGACAACACCTCCAAGAAAAACCTATAAGAGACATCATTAACTCAGGTTATTACAATTGATAGGCAATAAAGAAATTTTGTAAGCATTGTAAGCACAAAGTAGTACAGTTACATTAACTTTGATTCATTGTTTATACAATTTAAGTGAAGCATAATCTGAGTTGAAGGCCATCTTTTGAAGTCAGCTTGCCTGACTAGTGTAACAACAGTTCCCATTTAGGATATTACCCCTCTGCCACAGCCTCCAGGCATTACTAATCAAGCAATGTATTTTCCAACTGCTACATTAGTGTTAAATGTGAATCAATTAGTCATGCATAGAGGGGGAGGCAGAAGGATGACATAACAAAAGGCTAAGTCATTTTGTAAAGTTACCTGTGTAGACTAAGAGTGCATGAGACCAATTTGTGAGCTTTTATATCGCAGAGTGACTTTAGAAACCCTACACTCCAGACACTCTACCCTAGGGTAACATCGGTGCTAAACGAAACCTAAATGTCCCAAAAAATTATATATTATTCATTTTACCTATGAAAACTGTTGGAATTGTACTAAATTGAAAAGCTATGGGTCCCAAAAGAAAAATTTCCAGTCCGCACCATTGCGCAAAAAAAGAACAATGTGAGTTGATAAAAGCTCAAACTGAATTTACAAGCCATGAGTAAAAACAAACAACAGATATTAACAAATGTTGCAGCTAATTCATTAAACCTGAATTGGTTGCCAGCAAATTGCAGGGCAACCATTCACGCTCACACGCACAATGGGCAATTTAGGGTATTCAAACAGCCTAACATGCATGTTTTTGCGATGTGGGAGGTAACCAGACTACCAGGAAAAAATCTACACAGGCCTGGGGAGAACGTGCAAACTCCACAGAAGAAGGTCCCAACTCACCAAGAATTGAACCCTCGATTTCAGAACTGTGAGGTGCTAAATACTCTTCCTCTGGGCCGCCTCCCTAAAACAATGCAATGGAAATGAGTGGAAGCTGTTTTCGAATAAGAAAAATATGTACTAGGTACTTAATAGTATTGTAGTTCAAACACTTCCCTATGCCATCATTATTGTTACATAGCTCATTTGTTTAAGGATGATTGGTTCAAGAATGCCACCTGACATTGTCGAGGTTCTTCCGCCTGACTTTCTGCGGGCAGTCAGGGTTCGATTCCCCCTTGGTGTCAGTGTGATTGTAGGCGTGAGCGGTTGTCCGTTTCATTGTGCCATGTGAATAGCGGGCAAACAATTCAAAGTGTCTGTGCCTGCCCATAGTTGGCTGGGATAAGCTCCAGCACCCCCACAACCTATGTGTGGGTAAGCCATAGGGGAGATGATTGAATGTTTTACGAATGATGGAGGTGTAGGATTTAAAAGTTAATGATCACACAAAAAAGAAGAATAACAAGAACTATTTGACTTGGGATTTGATAGGCCTTGAGCCTATAAACATTAAAAACAGGTCTTTTAGTTGACAAACAACCATACCACACCCCTACTTATCTCCTCGCCCAATGTTTTCTTTAGGGGCAAAGATCTAGCATGGTCTGCCGACACTGAAACACCTCTCCACACTGTTTGTCACAAGAACGTGGGACAGAGAGAAGGATAGATGGAAGATGAGTATAAGGCAATGATGGGCAAGGTCATGTAACTATGGAGATTTTATAGGGACATGACGTCCAAGGTGACTGTTCTGACTAAGAGTGACGCACACATCAAGGTCTTGGGTTCAACGTGTAAAAAAAAAAAAGAAGAGCTCCAGGGCCGGACTGAAAAAATAAAAAAGTGAGTGCTAGATGGAAAATCAGACGGATTTGGTTTTTGCTCAACCCAGGATAGAGAGTGGAGATCTCAGTGTGTGCTGCAGCAACCCCCACTGGCAGATTATAGAGTGACGTAGTGTTATCATTTCTGATTTCTCTTCCTAAAGGAGGGGGATAGGGTGGAGGAGCGGTTGAAGGGGGTGGTGGTGGTGGTGGTGTAGAGGGCTGGGGGGGGGGGGGGGGGTTGTCGACAAGTCTCATTGCTAGAAAAATGGTCTAATAGCAAAGGGGAGGGAGAGAAGGAGGCTGAGAAAAGGGAACTGAGGCAGAGATAGAGACATAGTGCCAGACAAAGGAGTGAGCAGACACAAAGAGACACAGGCAAAGGAACAGAGGGGGCAAAGAAGGGAAAATGGCTGTGACTTCTTTGTATATACAGTATCATCAGAGTGCACACAACCACTAAATTACTGTTTAGGAGTGGGATAAAAAATGGGAGCAATGAAAGATTGGTGACACACTCTTAAAGAAAGATAGACTCAAAATAAATAAAGAAACAATCAGATTGAAGATCGAAGTCCAAAGTGTTTTTTGGCACAACATGTGTGTTTGTGTGCACATGGCAGCATCAAGAAACATTTACAATGAGGCAGCTGTTCCATTAGCAACTGCCATTGTGTCTAATTGCATCCTGGTCTCTTTAGACAAGCACACACGCGAACACACGTGCGCACATGCACACGGAGCATATGTGCGTGTAAATACACAGTTGTTGTCTCTCCAGCCAACCAGAAAATCCCAACCAGGCACGCTAACAAGAAAGGGAACTTGGAGCGGCAGACCGACGTGTGGTGTTAATCACAGTGCACTCCCTTACACTCTTCCAAGCCCACCACACAAGAACACACAGAGGAAAGATTTCACTTAACCCCCCACACACACACACAACATGCACGCGCACACCTCCCCCAGCTTTTGAGGAGAGGATCTGACGCATTGTGAAATACCAAACATACCAGAGAAGCCACATGAGAGCGTAAAAGGCAGCATTTGAAGAGCCGCAAAAAACAATCACACTCTGAGGTGCACTGCTATCAGTTTTACAAGAATCAGCCTTTTTCACAAATGTATGCAAATACAGGAAAAATATATTTAAAACTCAATCAATCCTCACATTGATGTTAATGACATACATGCATACCTTGTGTTGCCGGTCTTTTGGTCGCCGGTCTTTTGGTCGCGGTCTTTTGGTCGCCTGGACCGCGACAACGGGCGACCAAAAGACCGGCGACCAAAAGACGACGACCAAAAGACCGGCGACAAAACAAGGTAAAACAACACGGTCTACGCATCAATAAAAGCCAACAATGGCCATGAGCAGTTTCACTGAGCCGACGTGTGAGTGTATAAGAGTTTGTATGTACATGCGTTGTCCCTTTAAGAAGCTACGTCAGTCAGGGTCTTAACAAGTTCTCCAACAAAAAACAATAAAAGTCCGGGAAATTTGGAGCTTTTCTTTAGCGTAATAATTACTAGGGCATTAAGTATGACTAAATAGTAATTCGCAGTTTGTATTTAGGGAATTTGAGCAACGATATAAATGGTAATTATCAATAACCTTCCGGGCGACCAAAAGACCGGCGCCCAAAAGACCGGCGACCAATCGACCGTGTACCCATGCATACATATTGTACTGTACATACGCGCACAAAGGCATATGATAAATTTCACTTCTTCTTCGGTGCTGAGTTCCACCCAACTCAGTGCTGAAGAAGCGGTGCCCTGACTTTAGCCATTTTTTCTCCTGTCTTCTGCTTGCAAGTTTCATCATGAATTTTGCCATTTTTATTAATATTTTTTAATTGAACACTTAATTAAAAAAATGCGATGCACTAAAGTCGCCATGTGGTGAAGGATGACAGTAGGTGGAAAGCACACCCAGGTACGGGAAGAAAATGCAAACCCATGAATACGGGAATGAACCTTGATCTCAGAATTTTAGGCAGATGTGGTACTCAAACAATCACCATGCCAAAGCAATGGTGCGCAAAAACTACAAAAAAAGACTCAGCAGAAAATCTGGTTCAAATGAGGACTTAAATCGAAGCGCATGACATTATGAACACAGTGTTGTATATCAGAAGGTTCTCTGCACATCTTGAAAATACAGTTTGTTCTGTTCTTACCCCCTTTTTTAATAAAAAACAATGAACAGATGAATCTCTGTCCCTGAAAATGTGTCCAAAAACCTACATGAAGGATGGTGCACACAAATAGTTTAAATGAATATCCCTTTTTTGTAAATAATCTAGTTTGATTCAATCTAATTATATCATGAATTACAGATACAACATTTGACAACATGAACAAACCTGTTGCTGATTGGTTGTAGTGACAGTGGACGGAGCCAGAAATAAAACTGTTTCCTATTCTTTTATATCCTGTTGCAGGCTCTCGAGCACACGCTCAAAATTTCACTAGCACTCTTTGTCCCATAATGATTAGCTGCGAGAGGGTAGCCGATTTTCGCCTCATTGCGCGAGTTCCATAGAAAATAAATTGAACGCGAGCGATGTTGCCTCCCGTGTGTCTCCCCCATTAAGCACAGTAAAGTCTTTCGATTGGGCGCAGCTGCCGCTGGAATGTTAAAACTTTGGGACACTCTTATTGTGTAATTTGAAATGGCGCGATAAGAACGACATGTATTGTGCATTAACTAATGAAACAGCACTGACACGCAGTCAGGCACACATTTGTACTGCTTTAAAGGGGAGAGGAAAATAACTCCTGTGCCTCTGGTTTAATTCTATTTTCAACGGCAATGTTCCAGAGCCACTCGGGGACGGCAGCCCTGACCAAAAAAAAGTTATAATTGTGGCTGGAGCTGTACCTACAATTTGAAGAAAAAAACTGATGGAATTCAGAGTAAAATGTTTACTTTCTTTGATAGATTGGTTAACAAAATAATAATACAAATATATGAGCCGAGGCAAAAGGACAGTTTCAGTGAGTTGAAGGTGATACATCGAAATATCCGTCATGAATTTGAAGTAAAATTAATCACAGGATTGGTTAAATACACATGTCTGTTACTCAATCTTCAGAATATGAGACATTTTGCTAGGCCTCAGAAAACTCTTTTGTTTTTCTGTATACTAATTATCTCCTGAAGAAATTAGCCAGCACTTAAATATTGATGTTCATGCTATTTGAATTTCCACCATGTCTATTTTCAAATCACCTTACTCAGTAAGGCTTACCGTACCCAATGATGTGGACATTATGATTGATGCTGCTTAAGAGTTTAAGATCACATTTCTTGTTGATTTTACACTTAACACATTCAAAAGGAACCAGCATAGAATAAAAGTTCCCCCCACTCTATGAGAAATAAATACATTATTCAAGTAATTTACAAATTTTCAGAATTACTTTGTCCTTGACAAAGGAGTTAGTGTTTGTTGCCCTTTGCTATCCAGAAAAAAATGAAGAGATTCCTGCATATAATATTTTTCTAGATTGGTGTAAAAGGTTTCCACTCTTATATTCCTATAAATACACAGCGGGTTATTTTTTAACAAAAATGCATGACTTTAAGGCTTAAAAATGATGGACCGCTACATTAAAAAAATCCCACAATGCGAGGAAAGATGGAGCAGTCAGTCAGATTCCAAATATGTCATCAGCAAAAGCAAATATAAATCTGCTACACATGCAGATGAACACAAGTTTTACTCATGACACACTCAGGATTAAGATAGGAGGAGTCCCCATTATGAGTGACTGCATTACCATTGCTCTGAGGGCACATTGTCCATAACACCTCATTAGTTTCCTAAATTGCTATTCATTTTCAATGGTGCACCCAGTAGTGTAATTCCACTGAGAGGAACAAATGAGAAAGGATAACAAAGAGAAATTGTTCATGTTGCAGACATACGAACACAACATTTGAAGAGATGCAACCACAGGACATGTTTAAACTGCACCCCCACCCTCCCCAATAATTGCGGATCTACGCATACAGTCTATACATTTCCATCCCCTTGATTCATGGGCTCAACCTAGGAAATAACACTTGTTCACATAGACACACACAACACAAAATATAATTAAGTCATGCCTGTTTTCTAAGTCAAGAAGAAATGAAGCAAGATACCCACACAGGTATCTTCATAGTTAACAAGCAGTGTGTGCTGGGGTAAATTTGGAATATCTGGCTTTTGTGCTTATTCTAAATTCATCTCTCCACCAACAATAAGTGTGAGAGTAGATGCAATCAGCTTCATCTTAAGTATGACCAAAGCAACGATGCTTAGGAAAATACAGTTGTGCCTTGAGATAGGAGTGGTGTGGGTATTTTTGGGAACGATCATCATCTGAAAAATCGTTAAGACAACATGAACTGAACAAAAGGCTGTCAATATTTTGCCGCTACAAACCATTTCAAAAGTTTTATTTCCCCCCACAAACGTTAACTTAGATGAGAGTTATATTGTATTCATCATATCTGTAATATTTGAAATTGTATCATGGCTATGGTCAGGAGTTAGCCATTTAAATACGATAAAAACCTTAAAGGGAATTTTGGCACCAAAAAATGTAAAAGCAGTAAGTCTGAGTTATATATGTTCTACCGTCACCTGCAACCCATTATTTCACTGTGCAGATTAATAGCTTTAGTTTAATGGCCCATCAAGTGTTGCAGCAACAAATATATACTTAAGGTTTTATAGTGCATTACGACTGCTGGATCATTGACATTTCACCAGATGAGAGGTCAAATCATGTGAATTTACCTTGAAGGTATATTTGTATAACAGTGAGCGTTTTCTACATTTCACATTAGGTGAGCAGTTGGTCTTACTACATTTCTATATTGGGTATTTACCCTGTGTTTGTCTCTGTGTCTATGGATGCCTATTTCTGTAATGCAATTATAACAGGTCAAAAGAGAAAACATGTAACAATGCACACAACAATGTGTGAGAAGCAAAACAGTTGTCAGCATCACATAATAAAGACTAATGGTGGTCAATTTTTACTTTAACTTTTTTTTTTTCGATGATGTGACTGTCTGAAAGGAGAAACATCTAAGCTCTAAATGCATGATTACATATTTTGAAAGGACTAATGTGTAGATGGGGAGAATACGCTTGTCTATAACGTTTCCAACTTAATGAATAAATGAATGAATGAATGAACATTCCTATTTCCTGCAATACCTGTCCATCCATTCTTCCACAACACTTATTCTCAAATGATCTCAAGTGAACGGAGGTTACACCCAGAATTGGTTACCATTCGGAGTCACATTCACATTGTCATTGAATGGGACCTGAAACCATGTGGCATACACCAAAGTCGAATATACCACCACTACACCATCAGAGACTGGTCTATACAAAATACTATTTTTATAAGGGATGATAAGAAATGTAGTATTTCTTTTTTTCATTCTAAAATAATAAGGAACCAATGTTCTTTTCATGATGGCAGTTTTTTGCAGAGTCACGAAGCCATGTGACAGACCTTGCTGAGCACCAAGACATTTATCCGTAACAAAAGGTTCCTCAGTTAGCAAATGTCAATGAGTTTAAGATCGGAGGAAACATTCACTCACTGAATGTGCGGGGTTTTCTTTGTATGGTCAATAAGATTAAAAACAGCAATCCCAATGCAAACAATAAATGTAAATCTCTTCAATGGAGAGGATTTTCTGAGCTCAATACAGTTTAAATACTCATTTCTGCATGTGCTTGTTTATAGAGCCTTTATCATTTGATCAATCTAACACAAAGGTGTTACACCGTCGAATAATGGAAACTTTTTCACATCTCTAAACATTATAGTAATGACAATTAAATGTTGAGTGCTCCATAAAAATGTGGGTTTAGTTTAATATTGAAGTGACTCATCATGCTTTTGCTTTCATTGTTATTACAAGTTTATTAATAAAATCTTATCAATTTTAATTTGCAATACTGCCTGCGTTCGGTTTAAGCAGAAATGAATCGAGAATAGCTGAATGACTTTAAAATGCAAAATGTGTTACAAATAAAATGTTTAAACATATGAAGGATTACGAATGTGAAAAGAAAATAGGATTTTAAAGTACACTACAAGAAGGGGCACACATTTTGCACTTTTGGTAGCCATGCTGTGGACTGTTATTGTCATTTTTTTGCTTCTGTTATATGCAGCATATTCTGTGCATGTATGTAATTAAAAGTATGGTTGGTTCATTGATTGATTGAAATATATACTACATCACTGAAGAAATAAAAATGGAGCTCACAGAGTAGTACAAATACGACAGTGTACCAAATTGAATAATTAATGAAACCAAAAAAGGTATCATAACTTATTTTAGTTTTCAGCCTTGGTTTGTGATTTTGGGTACTCGGACGTTTCGTCGAAAGACATTTGGTCCCCTGACGTTTGGTGGACCGGACGTTTGGTAGAACGGACGTTTGGTAGAACGGACGTTTGGTAGAACGGACGTTTGGTAGAACGGACGTTTGGTAGAACGGACGTTTGGTAGAACGGACGTTTGGTAGAACGGACGTTTGGTAGAACGGACGTTTGGTAGAACGGACGTTTGGTAGAACGGACGTTTGGTAGAACAAACGTTTGGTAGAACGGACGTTTGGTAGAACGGACATTTGGTCGCCGGGTTGTTACTGTTGAAACCAGCTCTCCAAATTATAATCATGAGAGAGAGAGAGTGATTTTAATATCTAAATATCTAATATCAAAATATCAACAGTAAACTCTGTCATAATTTGACAGCGAGCGAACCCGGCGACCAAACATCCGTTCTACCAAACGTCCGGTCGACTAAACGTCCGGCGACCAAACGTCCGGGGACCAAACGTCTTTCGACAAAACGTCCGGTCACGGTGATTTTGTGCAAAAACGTTCATTTCTGTGCACCACTATCATGCCATACAACTGGGTATATTCTAGTGCATTTCCATGAGAAGGTCTGCAACACAAGAAGACATCAAACACTTATATTCATGTTTTCACTCTTCATTTTTCTTTTTGTCCAGGAATGTTCATTTCTGTGCAAGTATACCATGTGTGTATCTTAGTAAGTGCATTCACATGAGAAAGAAGTCTAGTCTGTATCAACAGAAGACATCAAACACATGACACTAATGTCCGATGCTGTGAAATTGGAATGCAGATTGGAAAGTGAATTTTCAATGCTTCACTGGGATGTCACACTACTCTGTTTGTTTGATAACATTAGGGATGGAAGTACAGTGACATTCCATCTTTAGTGAAAAATGGTTTGTGTGTACTTCTCCATCCCACCTGTCCTGTCAATCTTCCTGCACTACCATGAGCTTTTGTACTGTGAGATTAATACCGTGAAGATATCTGACACTCTGCTAACTGTAAATCCATAATATAAAAATGCAAAGATGGTTGGCTCTGCAGTTTGTCTCGAAGTCAAGGGTTATGAGTTTAAATGTTCAATATTGTGTTCAAAGGCATTTATCAACATTAATTTGACCCAAAGCAAGACTCATTTACTGGAATCAAGAACTTGGGTTAATTTCAGTTACTACAATCTAGTAGGCAAAGCTAAGTTTGCCAACAGGTGGGCTAAAAATATATTTTGGACTAATTCAAGCTTGCAACTAAGGAGAGAGAAAACAAGAGAAGGGAAAGAAAGACAGAAAGAAACAAAACATGTATAGAAAAAAAGAAAGAAAACATGCATACCCACAGCCCAGCCCCATGCATTAATCTTTTAAAAGAGAGGTTACGGAGTAACAATCGAAGTACAAAAAAAAAAAAAATCAGTCCTCTATAAGAATATCTTGAAGCAGTTATGTCACCATACAGACGAAATTTATCAGACTTTAAACAGTTTTTGTTTTCGACGATCTAAATCTTTTGATAGTCATACGTACTGGTTGACTGAGCTTCAGATATGTTCTTTCAATTAAATTGGTCAATATTTTTCTCTATGCTGTCATTTTTGTCAGGATAGAAATATTAGATCCAGGTCCAAGAGTGGGCTTCCTGTGTCATTTATTTGAGGTAAAACTGTGTTAATATCTCCTCTCTGTCTGCACCATCACCTCCTTGTGTGCATTATCCCCCTTGGTTGTAGTGGTAATTCAGAGAGAGGGCTGCCACAGCAAATGTATTATCAAAATGTCTGCTGAAATTTGTGTACATATTATACACTTCCTCATATTTTGTCTGTGTTGGTTTTTTAGCATCTGAGTGAGCAGAAGGAAGGAGCGGTTGAATTTGATCGAATATTTATTAATACATTGGCTACATTTCCTTGGACCAATTTTTTGTATATTAAAATCAGAGTTCAGATTGAAATTATGATCGAAACACTAACAAGATGATCCAATTGGGACGCTTTAGGTGGGAACAAATTATTTTGACATGCTCAGATTGAGCAAATACGTCAGACAAGAGTAGAGAAAGAACCCGTAGCATCTTCCATGTCAATTAAACATCGCTCAGTCCATTTCTACATTAAGTGTAAGCAGTATTTTGCAGATTTTCCTATTTACATGGTCATGTCACGTTACCACTTCCTAATGGAACTGCAATGTATCCTCCAGATCACACTTTTGTATTTTTTAGTCTTGATATTATACCCCCTAGGCCAGCTTTATTTAGAACCAAGGGAACCAGAAGGAGGACAACTTTGTACGGTTCTATTACCCATAGGAATCAGGAATAACAGAAAACCTATACTGACATCACAAAAAATAAGTGGTAGGGACGTTTTGCTACGAAATTTGGAAAGTGTTTTCGTGTGCACCGACCTAATTATAAATATATGTGAAGTATCTCTCTAGCTCTTGATCAGAATTGGCTTGAATATTTCAAATGAGCTATACACATTAAAAATTCTTATTCTGATCAGACTTCTAATCTGAATAAATGTTTCTATGTAAACGTAGCCACTTTAGTAAGAGTAACAATGTTACTGCTTTCAGCGTTCAAGTGCTAAAAGACTGCAGCGTTTAAACATAGACAGGGCGTCGCGTGTATACACAAACACATAAGGAATTCCTGTCAACCCTCATCTTGGTTCTACCATTGATTTGGGTTGTAAGGTGCCATGGGCAATGGTTTCCACAGCAACCGGCAGCCGAGGAAGGCAGCCAAAGTTTGAGCTGGCGTGAGGAAGTGTCTGCATGTTGTTTGTGTGTGTGGGCTATTTGTGAGTATGTACACGAATAACCAAACATGAATATTTCTGTGTGTGCGTATGCGTGTGAGAGGTGCTGGCAGGGTGATATCAGTCTGTTTAGTATGCAGCCTTCTGACTGCATCTCCCTTATTTCCTCTCATTTACTGACAGACACAGTGTGAGCAAAAAGCACAAAAATCAACCTACCTACTTACCTATCTATCTAGACGAGCATGCAACACACAAGGCCTCCGACACACACATACAGAAGTGTTTAGAGTATTAAATACACTCAAGCTCAATACACTGATTCATTCCATTGAGTGTCCCGCAGTACAAGTGCTAATGCTGCACATTATCTTTAGTTTAAACAAGCTGAAGACACAATGGAAAATAAATTATAAACCAATAGATAACCTGACAATCAAATGGAATTTTTAAATAAACAATTGTTGGTAATGATACTTTCCACGATAACCTTGCATTCACCCTCAAGGGCATGTCAAATGGGTACAGAAGGACTGTGGTAGTGTTTTCTTTCAATTATAAAAGACGTTGGGGATGAGGATGAGCGTTACGGTGTAGGTGTTGCTCAAATAGACAGTCATATTACAGCATAGGAAACCGATGTGCAGAAAATTATGCAGTCGTTATTTACCCCTTACAAAAACCTGACAAATTCAATAACCTCTAATCTTAGAAATGAACTGTTGTCGCAGATGTCCATTCTGTGTCATTATGACATTTTATATGAACTTAAATGAAACGCAATTTTGATTCGTAGTGATGTAATAAAGTATCATCAGCTCCCCCTAGAAACAGGAAAGGCAGAGTATTTAAGGAGTTAAGGGGGAATAGTGGAGATATTGAATGAGACGACAAAAAGAAAAATAGACAGCAAAGGCACAGAGAAACGCGTTTGTCTCGTTTTTTTCTTTATAGGAAGCATCTGAGTGCACGAGAGCAAATACACACTAGAACCACCCACCACCACCATCACTGCCCTTCCCCTTTCCTCAAGCACAGCACTCCACAACTTGGCCCCCTCCATCTTCAGAGCCTCTCAAAAGGATCTGAGAGCAGCTCAGCTCAAGCCCTGACACGTGTGCCTAAGAGAGGGGAGGAGTAAGGGAGTGAACAGTGTTCGATGTATGTGTGTACATGTGTATGCTTGTGCTTGATGAGAGAGTGTGACCAAGTGAGCAGAGGAGCTGTAAACGCAAGGGACTGCAAGACCTCTCTTTAGTCTTGGGGGGGGGAGATGAAAGGAAAACTTTCTGGCAGTAATTCTCTTTTTCACAATCTCATACACCTTTCTTTTATCTTTCACCCCTAAACTCAGAAGTTAATATGACATCTGAGTGAAACATTATAGAAAATGCAAAAAAAAAAACGGCAGTTTAAAAACTGCTAGACTTTCTTTAGAGACAAGTTGGCTGTGTAGCGAGTATAGAGCAAAAACAAGTTTAAAATGAACCACGACCGTCTGGCTCGCTTTCAACATACCTCCAAGTGCAGAGACATGAAAAGCATAACCAAAGAGCACAAATGCCTTCTACTTCCGACAGGCACCTTTGGTGACACTACAGATAAATCTTTTAAACCAAACTATGGTAGACTCTCAGACATCTCAGCTGCAAAAGTTGCCAGCGGCTTCAAAATCTCTTACACTTTAATACAGTAATAGCGCTTCATTCAATGCTATGTAACAGCATGGTAGAAAAAACTATTTTAAATGATGGATCCACTGTTTACTACGGCAAGAGTATGCTATACGGATGCCAATTAGTCGTGTTCAACCAACACTCAGACAACTTTATTGCTGGTGAACGCACCATCCGATCCTGATGCCATCACATAAGAAAAGCTTAAGGCTACCCATAAGAGTTTTGACAGATTTGAAGAGGATGGATAGCCACAGTGTGCTACAACAAAGCTGTTACGCTAGTGATGATAGCCGTTAGCCCTGTATAAATCAATTAACCTACCAAGGGGAATTTTAAGAGTACATTGTCCGCTGCAAGCATAGAGGCCAAAGTAAAGTGGATTTATCCCCACCCCCTCTTTTCAAGAGGAATTTAGAACTGACCTGTAACTAGGGGTGTGCATTGAATCGAAGTATCTATAATTATAAAAAGAAGTGCTGCGTTCGGTGGTTTGGACTCAACTAGTGTGAGACCGAATGAATCCTTTACATCTCATTTCACAATATATGAGAAGCTGTCCTCAACTCATTGTTCCTGGTTGAATAAATGTTATATACATACATCTCATTTAATAAAAGTAGTAGTTTGGATTTAGTGCTGGTTTGAACCTGGTTTGGAGTTTAGTTACTACAAAAGTCCCACATCCCATCAGGTTTCAGAAGTCCATTGATATAAATGTACATTTATGTCCATCTTGATCAGTTTTACCCAAGGTAATCTACAAAAATCATCATAATCGCCTCAAAACGTAGTATCGAGACCAATCAGGATCGAATTGTTACCTGTGAGGCAATACACACCCCTACTAGCAATGTAATGAAAGCCGAAGAATAGAAATAAAAGCGGAAATGTAAATACACCGTAACATTAAAGAAAACGATAGCATAACATGGACAAAACAAAACCTTTGGTTTAAGTAAACTGGTTGACAGAGTTAATTTTCACTTGCTAGCACAAATGATTTGGATGCCCTTTGATACAAAATTCTATCACTGGAGACAACAGGCTTGAGGGGCAGATTAGTAGATGCGGGATCCTGTTGATGCGAGATCCTCGTATTTGACCAAGAGGGATGCATATACACTTGGTGAGACAAAGCGAAAGGGAGGGCTTCGATGCAGGGACAAAAAATAATTATTTTGAGTTGTAAAGATGAATTTGAAAATGTTTAGTTCCATTGGAGAGGGAGAGGGCAACGCCTTGTTTGACTTAACTTCAAAATATTATTTTGATTAGCACTAGTGACGTTACTGATAACCTATGAAGGACAATCATATTATGTCAACCCGTATATTTGCTTGGTCTTGGCATTGGAGTCTCCCTGTGGGAAACAGTGTTTGTATATTGTGCATGTGTTCCAGCAGCTATCTTTAAGGGCTCGTGCTGATTGGGCTTTTTAGCAGAAGGCAGTGGAGAATGAGATGAAAAAGAGGGCTGAGACAATGATTGGAGAGTGGAATTACCTGAGGATAGCAAGGAGGGGTGTGGAGAGAGTCCACAGCAGGAAGGGATTCAGCAGTGCGTGCATGCTTGTGGGCGTTTTAGAGCCTGTTTATTGTTGATAGTGTGCTTACATATGTGTGGGGGCTGGTGTCGTGACTCACAGGGCTATTAGCACTGGCACAATCTCCTTCATGTGCTGTAGTCAGGGTGTGACACCATTATTTCCTACATGCATGAGAACATGCACTATTTTATCAAGACATACAAATGATCAAACCTTCAATTGATCAAAACCATTCTGGAAGGCTCCCCAAGAGCCAGTAGCTCTCATTTAATCCTGCATCCATCTCCAACCTTAACCCAGATAATGCCAGAAACCAGTTTCATGTTACTGTACTGCAGTACTGCACATGCACATTTACAACATTCTCTCCAACTAACCATTTTTTCTGAACCACGGATGTATGGAGTTGAACACACTCAAAGTCTGTTTTAATTCACCTCATATCAACAAAATTATAATCAATCAAAAAATTACTTGCCAGTATCATATCACTAATATTCTCAGTCAAATCGGGCTGCTGGCTTTAACCTCATAGTAAATACAATGGTAATATACAGTCAGTTGAACACACTGCAATTTCTGAAATCATTAGAGAGTTCTGAAATTTTCATCGTAGGTCCCTGTCCACTGCAAGAGAGATAATCGAAAAAGAAAAATCCAGAAATCACGGTGTATGATTTTTTTGAAAACGATTATTTGTGTGATACAGCTGCAAACAGTATCTGAACACCTGAGGAAAACCAATGGTAGTATTGGGTGCTTTAGCCTTTGTTTGCAATTACAGAGGTCAAACATTTTCTTTTGTTTGTCGCCAGGTTTGCACACACTGCAGGAGAGATTTTGGCTCATTTCTCTACATAGATCTTCTATATATCAATCAGGTTTCTGGACTGTCGCTGAAAAACACAGAGTTTGAGCGCCCTCCAAAGGTTTTTGATTGGATTTAGGTCTGGAGACTGACAAGGCCACTCAAGAACCTAGATACGCTTCTTACAGAGACATTTTTTGGTTTTTGGGTTATTGTCAAGTTGGAAGACACAGCCATGAATGCTCCGAATGAGCGAAGGAGGTTGTTCCCAAAATCTCACAATACATGGCCCTGGTCATACTCTCCTTAACACAGTGCAGTCGGTCCAGTCCCATGTTCAGAAGTACACCCCCATGCTTCACAGTTCCTGAATCAGTTGTCAGAGAATCGCAGGACACAATGAGAAGAACAAACATTCACGCTCATACCTAGGGACAATTGAGTGTGTTCAACCATCCTACTATGGATGTTTTGGAATGTGGGAGGAAACCGAAGTACCCATAGCAAGCCTACATAGGCACGGGGTGAACATGCAAACACCACACAGTAATCGTGAAACCCCTCAGGGCTTAAACCCGCAATCTCAGACCCGTGAGACGGACGTGCTAACCACTCCTTCACCATGCCGCCAGGTTATAAATTTTAATATGAAAACAAATTTTCACAAACCTCAATCCAGAAATTATTTCTCGTTGGCAATGTAGCCTGTAAAAGGATCCCTACGTGAAAAAAAAACTAATAAATCTTAATCTCCCCCTGGTGGCTGGTTTCAGTAGCTTGACTGTTGAGTGAAACAACTTTAATAATTGCAATTGAATGTATTGGCTTTACTGTCCATGCAACACTATAATATGCATGAAGACTATCAAATATTTCATATTCATGAAATTTCAGTTTGCATTGCTTACTTGGCTTCCTTGTTTTTTTTCCCTTTGGAGCTGGTTGCTCCTTTTTCATCTTCGCAATTTTCAATTAACTATAAATCTCTGGCTTCATGTACTTGGTTCTCTATATTTTGCCCTCTTTTTGTACTTTTCCAGTTTCCAGCTCTCCTTTGCTCGATCAAATAAATCTCACAAGCCCCTTCTTGCCACCCATCGAAATCTTCGAAACACACATGCGCAGATGCTCATGCGGGTAAACACACAACCCTCTAGGCAACAGCCACAAAGGCACCATATTAATAAATCTGCTCCTTTATTGGTGCTGAGTGTCTCTGGCAGGAGGGTTAAGGGGGTGGGGTGAGTGACAAGGAAAAGTAGAAGGAGGAGGAGCAGAAGACACAGAGAGCAGCAGTGGGGTGACTGACTAAAGTCAAACTGTGAGCATAACAGAAGGGTTTGCAAGAGAGATACAAAAAAGTAAAGCGCTTTCAAAGTATACACAGCAAAACAGGTTTTCATGCTGTTCATGCAACAATAGCACTTAGCAACTAGCATTAAGCACACCATAGCACTTGAAAATTAAACTACTACATGTGTTTAAGGTAGGTCTCCCCACAGTTCCTTAAGATCTCTTTTCCAAAGGGTAATTCAAGAAACCTGACATCTGGCTGAACTACTGAAGCATCCCGAATATGGCCATGTTGGTCACCATGCCCTGGAAACCAACTGCCTGAGGTGGGTTAGCGGTAATGACATCGGCAAGCTTGGTTTAGTAGTCCAATCTCAGCCATCAGTCAGCTGTGACAGATTGGGGATATGAGCTAAGGAGCCGTTTGGCTTGGTGTGTGTGTGTGTTGTGAGGTTGGGGGGGGGGCTGCTAAATGCATGCCCTTTTTGTATCTGGGGGAGGAGGCAAGAGGGATATCAGTGGTGGTCGCGTTGCAGAGGTATCAATACACTCTAGACAGGCCGTTTTCCTATTCCCGACCCCCAGCGAGTTGCTGGGGAAACTATCTCCATTTTACCTTCACTTGCTTTACCACTAAGGACCCTTTTACGACAGAACTGGTGTTGGTGCTCTTTCTGGCTCTTGCTTGGCTTAGCACCGGTTCTTTTCTTTTTGATGAAACAAGCAATGGAGTTGAAAGCTGGTGCTTAGCAAACACATACTCATTGCCAGTCTAGACGAGGGCCACCCAAGGACCAACTACATCATTATTGCAACAACGAAAAGCTGTGAGCGGGTGGCAGTCAACTAGTGGAGGTCGACAAGATTAGTAGCATGGAAGTACAGTATTCCCCCGAATTTCCCGGCTAATGTAGACTAGACATGGCTGCGATAATCAGAAAACCACAAAGTAGGATCACCCCTCTTATTTCTGCCTTACTACATGTTTTGGTGTCTATACAATGTCAAGAAGTGCATACGTCACACAATTATGTGCATATCTAAATACTGTAATGTATTAATATTTAAATATAATGCATATAAGAAATGTCTAAATACTTTAAGTACTGTACTATAGCTCTTCTCAGTTTGATAAAAAAATGATTGTAACATTTGCAGTGCTAAGACTCGTAAAAGTCTGAGATCATTCCTAATTGATATGCATCTGGCTGTGTAATGGCATTTTACGTATAGTGCAGTGATAGTACTTAATTGAGTCTAGTTTAGGTCCTAACTCCACACTCGAGTATGGTATATATTAGTACTTTTGTCCCCTATTTAATACATTTCCTAGGTATCGGGACTCAATGTCGGCAGATTCTCCAACTCAGGCGACTCGGAGTCACATGCAAAAATATGTGATCAGGACATCTCTACATGCAAGTATACTGGGCGATGGGTGGACCATTTGAAATTTTGGGCTTGCTGTTGAGTTGGCAGGGGTGGTTTCTTTTATATACTCGTAGATATTATTTTGAGACAGTCAATCATTCAGTAGGGTTAGAAAGTGTCTTACTTTTGACCAAAGGTGTACACCTTTGCTATGACGACTTGCTGGATTTGGCCCGAAAACAAGGAGACCCCTGTGCTGCTGACATGATGAGCATTTGGCAAAGTGCTTGAGAAGAGCTTTCCCCCCGTTTTTTGCCAAACGTTAAGCACACACACCACAAATAGTTGTGGATCTCGATAATGCACGAGGAAGTCTTGGATACATTTCTTGATCATGTGTGAATTTGGGTGAAAACTTTTGAGACAAATCCCTCTGCATAGCGGGCTTTCAGAACTAGCTCAAGCAAAAATGCACAAAGCACCGAGTAGCATTGGGCTTGAGCTTGAGCCAAAGGGAGTTCTCTCCTTTTCTCATCCTGTTTTGTTTTTCACTTTTCTGTCATTTAGGCTTAATAAAGACATTGAGTTCAGGATAAGTAAATTTTATTCTCGTGTGTCATGACTATTGACTCCTCTCATTCACATCATGCTCTCGCTTATTGCTAATGTAACGATGTACTGACGTATTTCGATAACACGCCGTGGCGCCAGTTTGGCTTATTTGCTGATGGAAAGCATGTGAAATGAACCAAAAAAAGTACAAAGACTAGCAAGGAACAAGCACATTGTTGTTTCAGTTGAAAGTGGGTATACCTAAAAGCAAACTTTAATACAGTCAAAACATTGCATGTTAAATTACCTTTATCTCTAGAGAATCATTTATTTGTCAAGAGAGGGTTGTTTATATAACTGTTGTGACACAATACACATAGATCGACGTTCCAATTACAATATACAGTTTTGCATAAATATTCATTCATTTTCCAGACCCACTTATCCTTACAAAGGTCAGGTGTGCTGCCGGATGCTATCCTAGGTAACTATGGACAGTAGGCAGAGTACACTCTGAATTTGTTGCCAGTCAATAACGGGATACAAGAAAATGACCAACGACTCACACTCATACCAAATGACAATTTAGTCTTCAACTAGCCTACCATGCATGATTGGGGGATTTTGGAGGAAACCGGAGTACCTGGGGAAAACCCACTCAGGCACGGGCAGAACATGCAAACTCCACACTGGAAGGTCGAAAGCCATTTGAGATTGAACCCTTGATCTCAGAACTGTGAGGCGGACATGCTAACCACTCTTTATCGATGCCGCTTTAATTGATAGAGATCTTTCTGAGACACCACCTGATTCACAATTTTCACCTACATATTTATGGTTTTAATAGGGATATTTTAATGATCGACTGCAAGACCATCGATCAGCCTTAACAACTATTGGGATGTGCTGACATGGTAAACACTACGACCACATGTATCAAGGATACTCACGTCTGGCCGGTCAGAGCACTTTTAACTACCGGTAAAAGGTAAAATGGCGGTGCCCTGAGCGAGCACGGGCAGGCACAAGAAGATGAGTTTTTTCACATTTTATGCAAGATACAGTTATTTTTCTTGAATTTCATTCATAGATATGAAAATAACCAGTTTATCTTTTCTCTATTTTGAAATAAATGACCGTATTGGCCGCATTGTCTTGTGTTATGGCGTTTCGTCTTTGTCACCTTGCAGTTGCGTGCATGTCAAGTCTAATTTGTGCACATATAAGCCATACCTTTGATTCAGTCATCATTTTTGTTGTTACAAATACGCTTATATGCGAGAAAATACGGTAGTTGATATACTGAATATGTCAAATATGCAGGCCTAGCTACTAAATAGGTTGATCTAGCTATAATTGCTTAAAACTGTTTGAAGTAACATTCATTTTCTGAAGCGCTTATCCTCACAAGGATCGTGGGGGTGCATGCTTTTCTATTATGATATTGCAATATGCATCAAGTTGCCATAGCCAGCCGTAAGTGGCACTAGCAGAACTACAAGTAACTAGTATTTTTTTCTTCTCAATCCAATGTCAAATGAAAGAAGGAAATGTTCCTATTAAACTACTATCTGCTGACACGACTTCAGCACTAATGTAATGTCAACCACTCCCGGCCAATGATCATGGATAGTAGAATTAACTTACCTGTCCATGAGGCTGCATGTTGGTGTAGGGAATGTTCTGGTTCAACACTTTCTGCTTCATCAGCAGCATTCGTTTCTGCTCCTCACTCAGATGGGCTGTTTGACCTGGGATTGGCCCCTGGGTTTGTCCTGGCCCAGCCCCCTGGCCTCCACCTGCCATGTAAGGAGGCATCATGGGGTTCTTGACCTGGCTGTTTCCTCCCATGGGTGGGGTCATCCGGTGATCCCCACTACCACTGAAGTGACTCAGCGGCTTAGTGTTATTGTATGACAAAATGGCTGCCGTTTGTTGCTGCTGTTGTTGTTTGGTCAGGGTGTTCTGCCCAATACTGTTCTGCTGTTGCTGGGGCATCAAGCTCATGTGATTTTGAGGGAGGTAGTTGTTCATAGGAGCTTTGGTGCCATTGTTGGGGGTTATCCCAGTCACTATAGGGGTCTGTGGTGTGTTAAAGGCTTGCGGTGGGTACATCATGGGGCTGTTGGGTTTATCTTGGTTAAAGGGACCAGCATTGTAAGGACTGGTTGGAGGGCCTGCTGGTGACCAGTTGGCTGTTTGTTGCTGCTGTTGCTTTTGCTGCAACAGTTTAGCACGTTGCTGGGCAGCCATTGCTTTTAGTTGCTCTGCATGGGAAAGTTCAGGTGTTACTGGTCCTACTGGCTGACCTGGGGCAACCCCGGGTCCTGCTTGTCCGGTCCCAGCCTGACTAACACCAGGGCCTGAATTCATCATGTATCCATTGCCACCCCGTGAAACTGCTTGTGTCTGAGCCTGGGTTGGGGTCTGAGGAGAACGAGCTACACAGTTGTGTAATGGAGACCCTGATGCCATAGCAACAGCAGGGGACTGCTGCAAAGGTTGCTGAGGAGGTGTTCCATTGGCAGTTGTGGCAAACTGTGGACCTGATGATGATGGTCTAACCTGAGAAGAGTCCACAAAGGAAAATAACTTGTATGTTTAGTATGTAATCAACAAAGACTATGCGCATGTTGAAGTACTAGGCAGCTTTCTTGAATTGGTAATAGATTTTACAAAACACAAGATTGAACAATTAATATTTACTGTCAAGCACTTACTCCAGCATGCATAAGCCACTACAATGCAGCAGCCACAAAGATGAGCTTGTTTTAAGGGTCCGGGGGGAAGCACTGATGCTAGATTTGAGTTTTGCTACCAGCTTGAAACCCGCGAGCGCTTCTTATAATTTGGGGGTTATTGGAACTAATGTGCGGCCTGGTGGCGCGAGTGGTTAGCGCATCGGCCACAGAGCTCTGGGGTTCTGGGTTCAAATCCAGGTCATGTCCACCTGTGTGGAGTTTGCATGTTCTCCCCAGGCCTGCATGGGTTTCCTCCGGGTACTCCGGTTTCCTCCCACATTCCAAAAACATGCATGGTAGGCTGATTGGACACTCTAAATTTCCCCTAGGTATGGGTGAGTGTGCATGGTTGTCCGTCTCCTTGTGCCCTGCGATCAGCTGGCCACCGATTCAGGGTGTCCCCCGCCTCTGGCCCGGAGTCAGCTGGGATAGGCTCCAGCACCCCCCAGGACCCTAATGAGTATAAAGCGGTTCAGAAAATTAGATGAGATGAGATGGAAATAACTGGATTGCTTGACCATAAGAAATCCCTGAAGGGGGAAAATCCAGGTCTCACTAAAATAATAATTTACATGAGTCAGAGCTAAAATGTTATCTGTGACTGTGATTTTTTCTAATCCATCCATTTTTTCAGAGCAATGACACTTAACCTTCATGCTACTGACCTGTGGTGACCCCGTGGGAACCTGTGGACCACTTTGAGAAGTTTGAGAAGAGAGAGGAAGAGATGTGGGTGGCACAGCACCCCCTATAGGTGCTGTTGTATTTCCAACAGTTTCCTGTGGACCTGGAGTCTGATTGTTTGAAGGCCTACTAAAATCGGGTTCTTTTTTCTCTTCGAAGTCCTCATTAAAAAGGTCGTGCATGTCATCCTCTGGCACTGTGTTGGCCAGCTCATCAATTAGCTCCTGCCACTCTTGGTCATTGAGGTTGATGTCAGAGAAGAGTTTGTTCTGATTGGACAAAGACTGGGGATCCGAAGACTCGATTCCTCCTCCATCATCCAATGGCTCCTGTTTCAGGTCTTTTAGGAGGCTGAAACTGTCCTCCAAGTCTAGTGAGCCATTCATCTTCATGTCGGAAAAATGAGTACCACCATTCTTCCCCAGCTCATCTGCTGGCCGCCCTGCATGGCTACCATTGCTGTTTGTGCTGTTTCCAGTAGAAGTGTTGGGACTGCCGAGTATAGGCTTAATGTCTATTTGGTGGTGCAATGGAGAGATGGGTGGAAGGTTGCTGTTATTGTTGTTAGGAAGACCTGTTAGTGAGTCTAAACCAGCAGCTTCCTTCCGTAATCGTTTGCTAGTTGGTGAGTAGCTGCCTCCATCACAGATGCCATTTTGGTCTCCATTGAGAGGCGATCTTGTACTGTCCAGTTTTCTTTTTACGGTCTCCTGAAGCTGGAAAAAAGAATTAAAAAAAAAAAAAAGATTAACAAGATGACAAGCTTGACCACCAAAACACCATTCCCATGTATAAAATCTGTCAATAATTTAGTCACTAATCCAAAAAAATCAAGTTTTCGTGGCATGGGGTGGAAGGTGAGTATCAAACCCTAACCCATAGACAAACACCATACAAGATGTTTTAATAGAGATTTATACGCCATTCACACATCTTAAATTAAGTCCACATTCTTTACAACTAATCATATTTGAAGCTACCAATGTTTAAGATGGTATAACTTCCACTTAATTTTTCCTTAAAAGGGAGTTTGTGTCTAAAGAAACAGTGACATCCATATTATTATAGTGGCCGATGATCATAACCATTGATACGGCAAACCACAACATTATGTGAGGCCTGATCTCTTCATTGTGTCGCAGGGTCAGAAATCTGCCTCAAGGCCTTCACAATCAGTTCTGCAGGCTCTGCTGCATTAAACAAGCGTCGATAAGTCTGTTGCTTTGACCAATCAGAATTCGATTTGGTGACACCAAGGCCTTCTCGCAAATACATCATCGCTTTCACCAACTATGATTGGCTAGTGATAGCGTGGACTAGCCAGAGCTACCAAACTCCATCTAGAGCGAGCTGCACAAGCAAATATATTGTTGTTTTGATTTAATAGCGGTTTCGTCAACCCGCAATGGCTGAAGAAGGAGAAGAAATGGATTTGTTTGCAGATTTACTGTCAAAGCCATTTTCAAGACGGACTTTTCAAGAAAAAAAAGCTGGACATCATTAAGAAAGGTCGGACAACTCCAAACCAAGCAAGCCTGTCACAACCGGGAACGAACATTTTCAGCACTAAATCGAATTAAAACGTATGCCAGAAATACGACGGGACAGGCTCGACTTTCAGCATTAGCTTCGATGGCAATAGAAAAGAAGGAAGAACGAGAGGATGGATATTGTGTACAGTTAAAAGGAGTTTTGGTGAGTAAAATATGGCTATATTCTAAGTAATATTTCAATTGTATGAGGTTATTATTGATGATTTTTTATGTGTCGCAGCTGTAGCTGCAGTAGAGGTTTTATAGCCATAAAATAGTTTTTGAGGGTTGGATTGATTCCGACAGCTGAAGGCGTCGCTAGGAAATTCACAGACCGCCACTGGTTTATACAGATGTATACATGTGTGTCCGTGCATGTGTGTGAAATCCTTAACTTGGTGGCTTTATATCATTCAAGTCTGCACCATGCAAGCCTTGTGTATGTGAGCAAATATGGCTTTTTGAGAGTGTGAGCCTAGTATGTGCGAGGGGTGTGCTGCAAGATTTCCTAAATGCCTGTGATTGATGTTGATAATAACAGACTTGATTTTCAAAGCCCACCTATAAAAAATTCCCGTAATTATTTCGTTGGTGTTAGCAAAGGCAGCCACCCACACTGAAAAAAAGCATGCAATGTTGCTGCGTATGCACCCATTTATTTAAAAAAAACGGACTAGAGTGCTCAACTCAGGGTCTGAACGGTACTTTTCATCCACATGCTATTGAATGCACAAATTTTACAAGATAGATGTTTAAAAAAAAATGTAAGCAAATTACTAGTAATACATATTATTGTTAAATGTCATACGGGAATGAAAGTACAGCATTTTCACAGGTCTATGTATCAATTAAGGTTGTATGATATGACAGTTTTTTAATGCCACTTGTAAGTATATAATAAGCTCCCTTAAATTGTCAAATCAAGACTCTGTTTATATATGTAGGCCTTTATAAAAAAAGTGTCGGAAAGGGCTTCAGTTAACAAAAAAAAACAAGAAACAATGACCCATTATGATTTAGAGAAACAATGAAAACACAATTCAGGGCAGGAAAGATGAAACCTAGAGAACGAACCACAGACAGATCAGTCCATTAGTATGGCCTTTGAACATCTCCAAAGAAGTGCAACACGATTTTATCTTGGTTGGTTCTCCCCAAATTTGTATTTTGTTTCTACAGGGTTGTACTTGAGAGATTACAAAAGATGAATCAACTTAATCACAAAAAAGTCATGTTCACATTTGTTCACTTGTTCATTCAAGACCATTTCATCTTTTATGGCTTATTTTGTCCGAGTTTGCATCCCTTTGACGTTTCCTTTATATTCCAAAGAAAGACAAAGTTTAGTCCCTTTGGAGGAAAACATGTAATAAATGTACTACAAAGTATTTTTTTTTCTTCATTCTGACCAAATATATCAACATTTTGACCCCCTAAAGACAAAAAAGCCTCAAATTATTTGTCAAAATGTTGAATATTTATGTCATTGGCATTTTTGGCCTTCTTGCATTTTATGGCCCAAAAATGTTCTATATACACAAGATGAACAGTGCCAAAGATGATGACGCATCTGGGTCATCCTTTTCAGTCTTTATAATAAAGTCAAATTTAGTTTACGAGATATTTCAAAAATCACTTGCGTACTCGCCAAACGTCTTTTCTCTCTCAGCGGGAGGCGTTCATGACCCGCCCCTGTCCTCACGTGTCACCATCGTAATTTCTGGTTTTATGTCAGAATGGAATAATGGGACATGTATTTCTACTCCGTGTTTTTCCGATTGGGGAAAAAAGACAAGGGTGAATAAGATGTGCATAAAATTGATATATATATATATATATATATATATATATATATATATATATATATATATATATATATATATATATATATTATAAGACCAAAATCTATGAATTAGAGTAATAAAACGTTCTTTATCACCAAATGGAGTCAAACATATTTTAATGTTAACCATGATTTATTTGACAATTGATAGTATGAAAAGGGGAAGAAACGTTAACTAATTGAGGCAGAGGGTATTAGAAATAGGTAAATCAAACCAGATGCCGAGCTGAAGTGAAGGAGGGAAAGTGCAGATGCATTAAAAGACAAAAGGATGTATGAAACAAATGGCAGGAGAGAGAAAAGGCTTGTGAAGCTTCTTGCCCTGCTTGTGTCTGTTTCTTTGACATAATCACCTGGTAACTGCTCGTTTTGTCTGCACCAGAGGGAGAATGACACACACTCAGAAGCAAAATGTGTTTACATGCACAGGCAAGAAGGGATTTGTGAGTGAGACTGGATGTCCTTTTTTTTTCAAGTGGACATGCTAAAAGAACATGAAAATGAGGAAGGAGGGAGAGAGAGCAAGGGAAAAGGGGGTAGAAAGGAAAGGCAAGCCAGATGACAGCAAGGAGCAGACAATGAGGGGGTGATCAGTGACTAAGAGAGAGCCCGAGATGGTAGCAGTAAGGTGCTGTTGTTATAGCAACTACTGGTGCTCTGCTGCCTTGCCTTGTGTGCTACATCCTACTTCCTCCTCCTTCTCTTGCCACTCGGCCTCATCAGATCCTTCAACAGCTCCCCTGCTTCCTTTACCTTACTCTTTGAGTCTTAGATTGATGAATTCTATTCATTTTTTGAACCAATTTATCCTCACAGGGGTCGAGGGGGGTACTGGAGCAAATCCCAGCTGACTTCGGGCACGAGGTGGGGGACAACCTGAATTGGTGGCCAATCGCAGGGCACGAGGAGACAGACCACCAATCATGCTCACACTCATACCTAGGGGCAATTTAGAGTTCCCAACCAGCCTGCCATGCATGTTTTTGGGATGTGGGAGGAAACCGGAGCACCCAGAGAGAACCCATGCAGGTCCGGGGAGAACATGCAAACTCTACACAGAGTAGAACGACCTGGATTTGAACCCAGGACCCCAGAACAGTGATGTGCTAACCACTCATTCACCAGGCCGCCCCCACTACTATTCTAATGGTATGCAATATTACATGACATTCATACATTACTACATTACATTATTACTCTCCCAACCATTAGACAGCACAGACAATCAGCACATTTACGGATTCATTTTTTTTTTTACATCACTTTAGTGAATGAATGGTTTTCCATGGCACACCAGACACTGGGCTACAGCACACTGATTGAAAACATTAATCTATGTATATGTTCATTGTGATTGTCTGTCAAACAGTTAAGGGTGTACCCTGTGTCCTGCCCGAAGGTAGCTGGGAAAGATGCGCCAACACCCCCATGGTCCTTATGAGGATAAGCTGTTTTTTTTTAACTATATGATGCTGCTCATTACTCTATTTGAACCCTGTGGCTTTTCTAACTAAGCATCTTTTTTTTAATTTTATTTTTACAAACAAACAAGCTCCTTATTTTCTTGCTAAAATTCAAATAACGTTTACATTTTATCCAACTCTACAACGTCTTTTCCTTGAGTCTGTATCCGTTTTTGCTACCGCAACCAAGATGGCGCCGCTCAAGTGGCAGCCGGTGGCGGTAGCTCCGTCTGCTCTTGCTCGTTTTGTGTTTTTGCTGCTTTTCTGTCTTAATGATTTAAATTTGGTGATTCTTAATGATCCCATATACTTTGCTTTGCTTTGTACTTTGTGCTTTTGCTTTGTTGTTCTGCGGCCTTTGCGACTGTATTGTCTAACTTGTAACTATGTGTAACTATGCCTTTCCCGTATCTGCATTCTCACCCTCTTGCTACTGTCACAATGAAATCTCCAGAATACGGGATGAATAAAGTTATCCAATCCAATCCAATTTCATGTTGCTCCACTGACGACCTATACATATCATGATGACGTTGCCACTTACAGAGCATTCCAAGTCTGTAACAGCTGGCGCAAATTTTCGGTTATGACTACATTTTTTAAATCCTGTGGGGTATTCTCTAGAATCTAGATTAAGTGATAACTCCATAAAATCCGTTTCGAGGAGCAACATTTGAACATTTTGTCATTTAACGGTACAAAGCGCGTGTGAAAAATATGTACTTTTATTATAATAGTATATGTAATACGTATGTAATGTTAAAAATAACATATTTTGTCTACTCCCTGTAAATAAGTGCAATGCAGGTGCCATGTGTGGGATTATATCTGTGTATTATGGGGTCTTCCAAGGTTTATGAGACTTACAGTAAATTAGTGATTTTTTTTTACCACAGTCACACCTTGAGATACGATCTTAATGCCTTCCAGACTCGTATGTTGATTTACTCGTATCACAAATCAACGTTTCCCCTAGAAATGAACTAAATACATTTTTTTTGTTTTTTTAAATCAAACAATATTTTATTCGTGGCCTTAGGAGACCACCTACAGAGCCACTGAATTACCAGTATGCTTTGTTAATGTATCAGATATGTGCAAACACATCACTAAGCACAAATGCCCCTCTAGGGCTCCATGCCAACAATGCAGTCAAACATTTCAAGAGACGCTGGTAATCAGAATCTGGCTCAAAACTCAAAATACTTATAAGCGATTAAAGATTATATTTTGCATGTCTGGAAATTACATTTGATGAAGTTCATTTGATTTGCACCCCGATGGTGCAGTGATTCTTCTACCTGACTTTCGTGCGGGCAGTCTGTGTTCGATTACAATAAGGTGGCGATATGATTTTGAACGTGAGTGGTTGTCTGTTTCATTGTGCCCTGCGATTGGCTGGCAACCAGTTCAGGGTGTCCCACGCCTGCTGCCCGTGCTTGGTTGGGATAGGCTCCAGCACCACCCGTGACTCTTGTGAGGATAAAGCGGTTCATAAAATGAATGAATGAATGACTAGTTCTTGTGTACAACAATTAAAATACATGAATGAATATAAAACATGCAATGCATGTTTATTTGAAGGAAAGAATGACAAAATCATAAAATCACAAAATGAATGAATGGATGAAAAAAAAGTTCAAATGGAAGTACTAATAATTTTAAATCGAATCAAGGTTATTGGTAATTTGGTTAAAGGCAAACTGTTAAATACATATGTAGGGAGCAATGAAAAATGGTATCTTTGCTACAAACAATAACTGTATGGCAACAGCAAACAACACAAAGGTAAGAAGGGGACACGCATTGGGGATCCATATAGAAACAACCAAGACTATTGTCTTTTTGCTGGATGTTATGTGGGTAAAATAAAAACTAAGGGAACCCTCCTGATTGGAAAAAATAAATAGCAAAAAAACCACTCAGTTTTGTCACCGTCACCTCTCCGCCATGCATCCATAACTCCTCACTCAATAAATGATGTAACGGCAAAAAGATTTGCACCCAAGATCATTTTACAAAAACAATGTGAAATTGGGAGTATGATAACATTTTTAAAGGTGTAAATTAATGGCTAAAGAGAGTTTGGAGGAAAGCCCTGTCAAGATAAAATAGAGAAGGAGAAGGAGGGGATGACAGAGGGGAAATTGTGTTTGTGTATGTGTGTGGTTCCTGGCTGAGCAGTTCTCTATTTATAGAGCTGCAGCTCCTTCCTGCTTCTGGAGCTGTACCATCATGTCAAGAGAGGGTGGGGGTGTTGGGGAATGAGGGAGGGGCTGGAATACAGTAAGGAAGGAAGATGAAGAGAGGGATGTGTGGGAGGGAGGACTGGACAAGTCCTTGGTAAATCAACAGATCCACCCCCTCTTTATGCCTCTCCCTGTTTCACTTAGTCTTTTCTCTACCCCATCCCTTCTTCTGCCCGCCTTCTTAACCAACAACATGGGCTGAACCAGCTGCTACAGAAAATGGGGCACTGATAACACCACAGTTTGTACATTGTGTCCACATTTTGATGTGATACTGCCTTACCCAAAAATGGATTTAATTCTTTTCTCAATATTTTTCCCTCACAGAATACTCAAAGTTTGAAGAAAAAAAGGGTTTTTTTTGCAAATTTATAAAGAATTAAAAAAAAACAATGATATAACCCTTGCTCAGGGCTTTGTTTTGAACATCTTAAACTATTCCTCCTTGCAACAATTCTGAAGCTTGATCAGGTTGGATGGGGCATGCCGGTGCACAGGCATTTTTTCAGATCTCTCAAGAGATGTTTAATCAAATTGGCAAGAAGGAAACTGTTACAATTACTCCTAGCTCTTTGAATGTGTAGAATTCAGCACTCTGATGTGGCCGTAAGTGAGCTCTTTGGCCTGTAGCGGGGGGCTTTACAACATGACTTGCACACTGTGTTTGTCAAGCCTGCCCAGTCTAAAAAAAACATGCATGTTATTTTCTGAAAAAGCAGTCAAAGAGATCCCCGTGTTTTTTTCCCTTCGGTTTATGTTAATTATTCACTTCTGTATGTGTGTATATTTGTGTTCAACTTAACTCAAGAAGGCAAATGTGATTACATTTTTGGGTAAATATGTACGTATGTGGATTGTTCCATTTATTTGGTGGGCAAGTAAATTTTAATGACTATTCATCTAAATTTTATTTTCATTTATTCATTTTTTTTTTTAAATTGTATGTTCTTGGAATTGATGTACATGATTTCCATGTCTATATTATAATTTGGAATATATTAAGACATTTCCCAATTTACATAGAAAAATAATTGAATGGTTATATCAAAAACATTACCAAAAAAAGTAAGTGTCCCCTGCACAATGCAGTTTCTTGCGAAATAGAAACTTGGATTTTTATTTTCATAAGCAATATTAATGGCATATATGATATATGAATAATACATGAAATAAAAGAGGAAAACGTTTTTCAAGACTGGCGCTGTCCATTTCTCACGCACATTTGGCATCGTTGACTAGACGATATCCTACATAATTCACAATCACATAGCCCATTTACTATTGTAACAATCCAAAACAAATAAATGTATTTATACGATGTATTTGTATGGCTTGACCGCATCCTGATGGCAAACTGGCAGAGAACTAAGAAATGCACAAATTGTATACCATTTAGTTTTGGCAAAATTGGCCCAAATAAAGAGAAAACGGGTAGAGAAATTCTTCTTGATTCATCACAAAATAAATACAGGGCATTTATAAACCTGACTGACTTGATAAAACAACATTTTTGTCTTCCCCTAATACAATAGCACATTATCAAAAGGAGCTCAACACGTAAGTGTGTGGTAATTGTATTCCACACCTGTTCTTCTAGGCCAGAGCAACAGATAAGAGCTAAAGCGATGTCATTAAACTTAACATGTACCCCATTGAACCTACACAGTAGAAAAAAGTGAAAGTGAGGAGGGGGGTGAAATAAATTAAACCAAATTGAAAAATAGCTAAGTAGTTGCCAGATCACACTAAATGCTGAAGTCAAGTTCTTCAACAAAGTATCACTGTGTGTAATGTGATTGGCTGAAACCAGCGAAGTGCCACAGAAGGCAAGCGTACGATTGGCTACATGAAATCCAGTTGGTGTGTGCATCTGCCAAAGTCTGTTGTGAGGGCAGAACAGTACACGCAGATACACACACAGTTTTCTAGCTGCTCTGTAGCCTCCCTCCATTTCCACCAGTTCTCCCCTCTTTGCACTGTTACCCCTGAGCAGGAGAACAAGAGGAACAGCGAGGGAGAGAGGCTGCTATGGAAACGGATGGGGAGAGGAGGGGGCTACTTGGCAGGAATTCCAGACTCTCCCAGGCCGCGCACACATGCCAGTGTGAATGTGTGCAGGTCTGAGGACTAGTTGAATGAGGAAGAGTGCCACTCAAGAAATGACAATAAGTTGAGCTGACCTTAATGTCTAAGTATTTGTGGCTGGGCTGAAGCCGCTCACATATGTATTCTTGTGCTTACGATGTCTTTAGTCTGAAACATGAGCTCAAAATACCGATTAAACAACTCCCAATATTTGTGTCGTCATTCCTTCCCCCGTCTCCTGTACTTTCAAGAAGCATCCGTTTTAAAAGCTGTCTTTTGTGATATAAAAGCTACTTCCTCATGTTAGCACAGGTAAGTCACCTCATTAAAGACATCAGAGTTGGTGTAAAAATAAAATACAAATATAAAAATCCTCTCATTTTTCTATATATTGGTGGACACCTTGCTTCTATTCCCCTATTTGAATGTGTGGATGTGTTTGTTTACACATCGTAAACACCCGGCTCAAAGAAGCAAGTCCACCCAAGTATACAGATGCAATATGGGGGGGCAGTAGCTCAGTCTGTAAGGACTTGGCCTTTGGATCTGTAGCACCCTGGTTTAAGTCCCACTAAATGTTGTGTTCCACTCAAGCAACACAGCACTTCATGTTAGGCCAGCGACAATTTTATTTTTTTCATGCAATGTGGAAAACAATACTGATATTTTCAAATCCAACCCAATCTTCAGTTAGGTGTGTATCTAAATTTGAAATTTATCTGAAGCAAATGCAGTATGGATTCTCCCATTGCACTAACACGACCTACAGTACATGTCTTCTAAAGGCCAGGCCACAAACATAACACCTGTTAAAAAGCAAGGAAAAAAAGAATGGAGACAAATAGCAATGGTGTACTAAGGAGTCCAAAACAATTAACAAAGAGCTGGGACGAGATAGACAACTGACTCATTTCATGCATTAAAAAAAATTAAAATAAAAAAATTAAATAACTCAAATTATTGAAATTGCAGCAAGGATACCCATACTGAGACCTACACATGCCACCATATTTACTTCTATAAAGCCATCTTTAACTGTAACCAATAATCTCAGTCCTGAGAATCAGAATTTCCATTCCAAAAATCTAATCAAGTATGCAGAAGTTAGCCGATCCCCCAACTACAGAGGGTCTTTTAGTATAAGATGGAAACGAGTGTTTTTTCTACAAGGGAAATTTCTACATATGATGATTACTGGCATTAGCACGCCTCTCCACTGATCAGCTCTGAGTTCCCCCTACATTCAAAGATATACTTCCCTGATAATTAAGGCCCCAGTAGGACATCCTAGCAAGACTGTTGGAAACTTCTGCTTAGTCAATTGTGTTACGATCAGACAAGGCCAGTCGTGAGGGGCAAGAGGGTAATGTTCGCTCAGATCCAGAAGCTTCATCCTCTGCCCCCATTCACCCTGTGTTGCACTAGAGCACTAGGCCTCCAGCCTCCCATCTGCGCAAAGTATACAGACCCATTATTACCCCAGCACCCAAGTATTGATCCACTGCCCTGGTGTGTCTGTGTGTTATTTCAAGATCCCCAGACCTGTAATCAGCATGTTAATGATAGTTATCAACAAAGAAATAGCCTTGTATGGTTATTCGGCGATCACAGAATATCACTGAAGAGACTGCCGGCCTGAGACATTAACACACATACAGACAACAAAAACTCAAAGGGAGACAGACAAGGTTGGATCAGGGATACGGTTCTGATTAAAAGGATTGGTCCTTCTGGGGCTTGCCTACTCTGGTAAGAAGATCACATCTTGCTGCTATTCCAAACTGTGACTAGGCATGTGTTGGTTACCATCTTTTATATATAACGTGGTTTGAAAAATTCAACATTGCCAAATTTTTACTGTGGGATACTTTAGATCAGGGGTTGGGACCCTTTTTGACAAAGAGAGACAGAAACAATTCCTATTTTTAATTGTTATTCCTTGAGACTCATATCCAGAATTCATAATACAGAAAAATGTGTGCTGAGAGTACAGAAAGTCTTCAAAATCTTTTAACAACAATTTTACGCGGTTGCTAATAAATGAAAGTATGCATTCAGAAGGGATACTAATAAAATAAAAATGATGAGTACAGCGACGCTAGAGGTCCATTTTCGCTCACAGGTTTGCGGAGAGCCATATACTATATCGATCAAAAGGGCCACGTATGGCTTGCGAGCCATAGGTTTCCTACCCTTACCCTGGATAATTAGCATGGCTTATATGTGCTTGGCATCTGAATTATAGTGACAGTGATTCGTGTCCCCCACTTCCAATGACTGAAGTAGGGGATGAAATACAGAGAAACACACAAAGAGATGGAACTGGAGAATTGAGACATTTGCTATATGTAATGTGCATATTTTAACACCAAGGACGGTACAATTTATTTTTACCTTCAAACTAAGCTTCTTCATAGAGGTGATTAATGTAATATACACTGTGATTGCGTACATATTTGATCCACTGTTGTAAGGAGACTTTAGATCTCCTTATTTAACTATAACAACTATAAACTTTGAAGGGGCGGTAGGCATAAAAGGGAGATTTTTGGATAGCTACAATTTGTATACCTTGAAACTAAGCTTTGTTCATAGAAGTGACTAATGTCATATACACCGTGATTGTGTACATATTTGATCCACCGTTGAAAGGGGACTTTAGATCTCCCTTTTCAACTATAACAACTTTAAACTTTGAAGGAGTGGTAGGAGAAAAAGGGAGATTTTTTTATATAGCTGATTGTTGCGGGTGTTTTTTTTCTTCTTCTTTATTGGTTTAGCTGCATCAGATGTGAAAGTCCTTAGTAAACAGAGAAAACTAAACTTGTCTGTCTGGAAATGATCTGGCCTATTTGGAACAGAAAATGAGAGAGTAGTGTGGCGTGCTAATGTGTAACTCCCGTCTCTACCCTCACTGTTAAGTGTAACTCATTGCTACACAATAGCTTCAAACAGACTAATTTGGGCCTAAGGTGGAGGTGAGAGAGCAAATTTTCCATTGATTGAAGGATCGGGGTTCAAATTGGGTTCCGGCTTGTGCACAATGTTGTTGTGTCCTTAGGCAAGACACTTCCTCCATCTTGCCTGCGTGAAAGTATATTGTGAAAATGAGTGGTTGGTGGTGGACTGAAGAGTCGATAGCGCAAACTGGTTGCCTCTTTACTGTCAGTTTGCCCCACTGCCGCTGTGGCTACAATAGTATCTTATTGCCACCTACTTTGGAGTGAACGAATATTGCAATATAAATTGTCTTTTGTGAGTATCTATATAAATCCAATGTCAATTCAAAACGAAATCATTTTAGCCAAGTGTGAATGTCAGCAAATTTGAAGCCAATGTATTTATTTTCAATTAGACTTTAATAATTGGTGTCTTTGAAAAGCTATGTTAGTGCACAATCTGAAATATGTGAGAGTAACTTTAGACATCTGTATTTGTTGACATTACATCCTTTTATTTTGTTGTTATGTACACCATAAAGGCAAACACTAAGCCGCGCACTACTCTCGTGTTCTTCGCACACAGCAATCATATGCAGCACACAAAATAAAATCCAACCTGAATTGTAAAAAAACAAACATTACATTTTTTTCTGTACCATTTTGCAACGCAACTCAGACAGTGGCAGCCTGTCACTGACAAACAACAAGAAACGATAAATTTCAGATAAAACTCTGACTAACACTATGTCCAGTCAATGTTATGATGCGGTTCTCACGTATGTTTACTTCCGTGGCATGAGTAAATGTTAACGACATTGATTGGCTGCATTAGTTACGCGTCATGCCTGTTTTGCAGGTTAGCATATATAATTATGTAACTCCTAATTTTAATAGTTTAAGTTACCTGCACTTAGCACGCAGTCATCATGACTCATTTATTTAAAACCCCATCCTCTCTAAAGCAACAAACGCTCTCACTGCTTGCAAGTGTGGCAGTGTTTGGCACTATTGAAGAAGATGCATTTCAGAGTTAAATGACATCATTACCATATAAATGACTTCCACCCAAACACATCTGCTAATGTAGCCACACACCCATCCACGTGTACACACACACACCTACATACAAATATATCTGATCCACAAATTGTATGATTTTTGCCGAAACACTGCATGTTCACTTAACACGTTGAAAGAAAAAACAGAGTAAATATACCATTGTGCTGCAATACTTAAATTTACAGGTGTTCGAGCAGCTAATGAGATTAAAGGGGCTTCAGGGTGTGGGGACTTCAAAACAAACAAACTGATTACGTATGTGTCGAGAGTGTAACATTACTTGCTTGTGATGTCATTTGGAAGAGGCTTGGCTGTGTGGACTTACAGGTTATGATGGCAATTATTGTCCTCAAGACCACAATGGCTTTATATCTGTAGTCTAGGCTTCCAATAAAGTGGTGGTGGTAATGGTGGTTGGCGGGGGTTAAAATGAGTGAGCACACAGACACCCTGCGGCTTGCTTTCAACATCTCACTCTTTATCCCTGTTCCCCTTTTTGGTCCTCCCTCCTGTTCTGTAGTCCTCCTATCCTCTCTCCCCTTGTGCCCCAAGGCCATAAACATCCGCGTGTCACACACATGCCATGAAACACAATGAGCATGCACTCACACGTGCTGCAGCAGGCACACATGGATAGGACACAGACAGCACCAAGACGGAAGACACCAGCAGTAGTCTTTGTGCCAGAGCACTGGTTATGTGGTCCTGAAGAATCATTCATGCAAAAAAAATGTATGTTAATGTGTAGTGGTGGGGGGTTGCATGCTTGTGTGTATAAACCCCCCACTGCCTGAGCGCCCTGCCACCCAGATTGTCGCTTCTTAACACCATCACTTATTCATGTGAGTGAACATTAGAAAAGGACTCCCCTTACCCATCTCACGACAGCGCATGTCTTGATCCACGTTACATACATGTGAAATTTATAGTACTATACTCTTTTCCCAAACCATGTTATCATTGACTACATACAAGCAAATAAAAGAAAAGCGCAAAAAAACTGTTGAGTTAGCTATTAATTATTTTAACTGCTATTAGGACAAAGCTATCAAGTTGATACTCCTGGAGACATTTCATGAATTGTATTTATTGTTCTCTTGGAGACACACTCCTCTCTTCTGCCCTTCTTCCCCGTCTCTAGTATGCCTCTCCCGTAGCCATGCTTTACTTCCACCCCCTTCCTCCATCACAACCTTTACAATTACATTTCTCGGCGGCACTGTGATCTTTTGCACCCACTTTCTTGACCAGACTTAAATCAACTCAATTTTGTTTATATACTCAGATCACCATAGATGCCTAATTTCAAGATGTCCATAGTAAACCTGCATTCACACCATGTAGTCCATTTTTGATTGACCTGTCTTTCTGTTCTTCAGCCATATGTTGCAATCATGTTTGCTGGACTGTTACATTTGCGAGAACCTTAGCAATATCATCAACGAAGTCACCGACATAGTATCTACAAGGTAATTTACAATTGGAATGAAAGAACAACCTTCACAATAGTCCATTCGTCATTAGTGTAAATAAATCTCAATAATAGGAAATGCTCATTTGTTAGTCAATTGTTGAAAATCCAAATCTTTGAAAGCTAAATAATATAACCACATGGATACTGCAATTATTATAAACACAAGCAGAATCCAAAATATTATTAACCCACATACTTCGGAATAGAAAAATGAGCGAAGTAGACCACTAAAGAGGCAAAAGGACAATATTGACTTATTTGTAATCATTATTTTGAAGCAGAGCCACCCTATGGTGTAATGGTTCACTCGCCTGACTTCGGGGCAAGCAAGTGTGGGATCGATTCCCGCACAGTGGCGGTGTGATTGTGACTGACTGCCGATCAGTCTAGGCAGTAGTCCGCCTTTAGAACGAAGTCAACTGGAATAGGCTCCAGCATCCCCAGCGGCTCTTATGGGGATAAGCGGTATGGAAGATGAATGAATATTTGGAAGTATAGCTATTTTCAGGTAAAACCAGTTCAAGTATTTGCCTTGTCACCAGAGGGAATAAAAATGGAAACAATTGTTACTACAGAAAAAACAATGACTTAAGGAAATGGAAAACATGAGAACTAGTGTTTTTTACTGTGTGCATTGTTGCTGAGGTATGTCAATGGATACGAGTTAGGATTCAAATTTAAAACTTCTGATTTGTGTAAAGTTCATATTAACAATCATAATCCAAATATAGCTGACTGTGGGCAGTGGGCGGGGGAACTGAATCGGTTGCCAGAAAATCGCAGGGAACAATGGGATGAAAAACCATTAATACTCATACTTGGGTAAAATTTTGAGTAGTCAAATATTTTTGGGATGTGAAACCCCACACAGGAAGGTCGGAAATCACCGGGGATTGAACCCTTGATCTCAGTACTGTGAGGCAAATGTGATAACCACTTGTCGACCGAGCCACCCATATAATCATGATAAAGCATTACTTGTAGAAGCCTTTTTTCACAGAACTGAAGCTCCAATAATTAGACCAAACTAAGTAATGGGACTAGCCTTAAAATTGTGAAGAAAGTCAGTACATTGATGCACTAGTGGTGAAAAATCTCATCAATGAGAGCTATATACAATTTTGCAGACAACTTCAACTGTTAAATCTGAATACGAGTAATTCGAAGCTCGACAAACTTATTTTGTGCAGCTGTCAAACTTTGCTATTGTATGATAAGTTCATAATTTTCCATCTAACCTGAATGTAGCAAAAGTCAGGATGCTCTTTGATCTTGGAATCTGTTCGGCATCACCCGCCTCATATACAACAAGCCACTAATTATGTATGACTACATACATTTAATTTGTCAATGTGAGAAACACAAACTGGACCCCCAAACTGAGTATAAAACAATGCCAACTAAATTTTATGCGGACGTAAACATGCACTCACACACGGTCCTCCATTGTGCCCCAAACAAAGATGGGAGTGCGTGCATCCCTTTGCCCCTGGGGGAGACCTGATTCTGCACCCACCCCTTAATTCCAACATGAATGTGCAGACACACAGAGATATTAACCCACCCCCATGCTTGACAGCCTCTTTTGAAAGTAACAAACATGCTTGCAGAATAAAGTGGGGGTGGGGCAAACGCGTCCCACTATGGTAACAAGGGCATTATAAGCCAATTAGGTGTGCCGCCTGAGTGACTGACACATCGGGTGGAGAGAAAAACGTGGCTGACTGTCTTGATATTTGTGTCTGTGTCAAATTGCAATCTTTCTTTGCTAAATGGCTATTACGTGCAAATAAACAAATGCGCAGAGCACATACACGCACATCTATAAAGCACACATCCAAACAATACCCTCAGATAGGTCCACAAGCAAAGGTATTTTTTTTAAATCTGTCTCTATCTTGCTTAAGAGATGGAGGAGCAAGATGAAGAACACAAACGAGGGAGAGAAAATGACAGTAGAGGGGAAAATGGCAGCGAAAGGGAAATATTGTGTAGGAAGCGAGGAGACCAAAGGGGTGGGGGACGTGGGGCATGGAGAGAAAACATGGAGCAATGGGGAGAGCGAGTGTGAGAGAGACAAATGGGAGGGGGTGTGCAAAGGAACACAATGAGGGAGCGGGCTAAAGGATGAAAGTGAGGAGAGAGCCAGGCAGCCGGGCTCCAGCGCTGCTCTAAACCCGTTTGATCCAGTTCGTCTCGCCAGGCGTTCCTCGAGATACATTCCTGTGGCTGGCCAGTTGCAGAGTGAGAGAGATCGTGATAATGAACGCGAGAAACAGATACTGATGGTGAGAGCATGAGAAATGAAAGCTGAGATACAGGAGGAGACACTTCAAGGAAGGAGTATGTTGAAAGTTAAGAGACTAGAAAAATGGCAGTGCACTTTAGATCAAATTCCAAAACTTAGAGGGAAAAAAAACAAATCAAGATTTTTTTAAATAGTGGAACACCCTGGCAACTTAAGGCCATATGGGTTCGTTTACTCCATTTGGAAAGAAAGAACCACGCTTCCCCAGCTGAACTTTTGGGGTGCTTTGTGTCCACTTTGCAAACACCATAGGCACACCGCTTCAGCACTTTAGGGTTCCGTTTTTTTTTTTTACCCTTTGTATAGCCCTTGGCAGTCAGGTGACACTGACAGTAAATACAAAAATAATCTTTGCTACAATGCGAAAATGGTAAAGCTTGACGAAAGTGGTGTTTTAACAACTGTTGATTGGATTGGATTGGATAACTTTATTCATCCCGTCATCCCGTATTCAGGAAATTTAGTTGTCACAGTAGCAAGAGGGTGAGGATGATCAATGATCATTTTTGGGGCAGAGTTTGCAAAAGATCAATTATCATTGTCATGCTAACAGCTTATTATATTAATGGGGCCACTCCTAACTGCTGTGTGAATTCTATATTAAAAGGTACACACACATGAACCCCATCTTAAAAAGGTATTGTACATACATTTTACACATTTCATTTCACATAAAGATGTAAAAATTGCTTGTAAAAGTGAATTGTTTGTATTTTTTATTTTCACAGGATCCTTCCTGTCTAGGTTGCTGACAAGCTGGGAGAACATTCAACATGCAACCAGATAGTTGGATTCTTTAAGGGAAATTTATTACAGCTGAATTTTCTGAGAAGAAACATAGAACGCAGCATGACCCTTTGATTCATTCTGCAAAATTAGTAAAACAAAATCCAAACATACCCTATTTATTAAAGATATTTCGTTTTCATTCAAGACTACATCAGCTGTCAATTCGTTCCACATTGACACATGGTATCCCTGGTGGCCTATCCTTTTGACACTTTGTCCAGCACGGTTTGCTATGGCTCGCCCTTCTTACATTTCATTGCTGATTCAGCATGTTGATCTGACATTACAGCAACACTCCGATTATGTCTCACCTACCATTACTTCTTACAGAGTTAAACTTTAAGCCCACAAACAACTTTGACATGCATGTATTTGAATAACAGTTACATACAGTTTTGAGGTTTAGGGTTGTAGATGAATGTTTTGCAACATTATCGCTCGGACTGCCATGATAACTAGTTCAACAATATCTATATTTTAGAATGATATACAGTAGACAGTCTTCCCTCAAATTTCGTGGATAATGTTGACCAGACATCACCCCGATAATTGAAAAATGGTGAAAAAGGAATCACCCCTATTATATCTATACCATACTTACATGTTATCGCATCTAGACAATACCTATAAGTGTATATATTAAACTTTACACAGTTATGTGTATATGTAAATAGTGTAATGTATTAATATTAAGATGGGAAGTTGTGACTGCTGTTTTTTTTTGCTTCCACCATTTTTCTTTGGAGGTCTTTAGCCATTTTTCTTCGGTGCTGAGTTAAGTGGCAGTTCCCTGTCTTCCGCATGGGAGTTTCAGCAGGAATTGTGACATTTTTATGATTTTTTTTTAATCTGGATACATAATATAAAATACTGTGATAGACTGAAGCCGTGAAGTGGTGAAGGATGACAGTAATCATTGTGACTCTAAGCAAATGAAAATGTCAAAATAGTTGAGCAATATTACTAGTAACAAAGCTCCACACAATATTGTGGGGTTAATTGATAAGGAAGAAATTCCCACTGTCATTCGAGCAGTTTTCATCAATTCACACAATACTGTATGTTGTTGAGGCAAAAAAATCGGTGCTGGAAAGGTCCAGTTACAATCGATTCAATGCCCCAAGAAGGAAATAACCTGGATAATTTATATTAGTCACAAGCATTTAATAGACATTCGTGTCTATCGCCTTTCCAAGCACCGTTTCTTGTAATGTGTTCATAGTTTGTTCAATTTTAATGCAAGTAAAGTCATCCCTCGGGACTTTGCGGCATTAGTTCATCGCGGTATTTTCCATAAGTATCCGAAAATCAAAAATTTTTTCATAAAAATGTCAAAATCCGCATTGAAACTCACAAGCAGAGGGCAGGGACAGCCCACTCGCCACGTCTAGTCTACATTATCTTCAAAGTTCGAGAGCATACTGTAATCCATAGGAGTATAACATGTTTAACAAATCACATCCTATTTCCTTTTCTAACAAATCTTACTGAGTGTCATTTTAAATCAATTGACAAGTTTATTCTTTTTTCAAGGTCAAGGGTGAGCTGTTGCACATCACAGCTGACATTGGGGAAGAGCTAGTGTACCTCCTCCAACTGCACTACATAGTTAATTTAGACAAGTTAAGCATATATAAACCTGATTTCTACTCTAACACTTTCAATCCATAAGGCCCATCTAATATATTCATCTATAGTATTTATTAAGTATACTTTGTGTTGCACAGAGTAATGCAATTGCCTCATTACATTTAAATTAAGCAATGAATTGAATAAAATGTTTACAATGTAAAAAAAAAAAGTTATATTAAGGACTCAATTATTTGAATTCAACTTTAACTAATGAACGGATTTTGGTCAAGATAAAAATAAAATGTGTCAGGGGATATTATTGCTGGATTCTGAAACAAAGAGAAGTCCACAGTTATGTAATTTCAATAAAAGATATTTTGGGGTGCCTGTTTGCACTCAGACAAATGACTCAGATTGTGCGTGTGTGTAATACTTGTTTTGTGAAGTAGCACTGTGCGTCCGTACGTGTGGCTGCAGACCAGTGTCTTTAGTAGACTTGTGGTAATCCTCTTAGCGCATGCTGCTTGAAGCTCAGAGCACATTATGTAACCTATCTAATCCAACATTGCATCAAGCCAGACAGCAAAAGACCACAACCCATGCTCTCTTATAAATTTGTAGGTTCGTGCACGGACACACACAGAAACATACACATACAAGAATCCCAAAGACAGAAATCTGTGTACATGGCATCTTTGAAAAAAAAAAATTGCCAGTTCTTTAACAGAGAAATAAACTGTTAAAAAAGCAAAGGGTAGAGGTTGTTGGTTTTGACGCTACTGGCTATCATGTTTTTCGGACTACAGTAATACCTTGACATACGAGAAATTTGAGATACGAGTAAAATTCCAAGCAAATATTTGCTTTGAGATACGAGACACATTTTGAGATACGAGCATACGAGACAGCCACGTGGCCGAGACGCGAGAGACTGCTTATGATAACAATGCACTGTCTTTCTCGCCGCATCTCCCTCGTGTAAAGATATCTACGAGCCTACGAGCACTGGGGGGAGTGTTGCATTTTTTTTCTGTGTTTTTTTGCGTTAGTCAGTGCAGAAAGAGGGAAAAACAATGGGAATGGGTCCAAAGCAAGCAGGTGCAATGAAGGGTTGTGCGATGAAAATGTGTATGATGACAATCGATATTAAGCACGAACTAATCGAAAAACGTGAGAGTGGTGTACGCACGACAGAGCTGGCTCGCCAATATGAGTGGAGCACCCGGACAAGTTGGCAAGTGGTCGTGCATTATCCTATTGTGAGGACATTTGTGTGCATCATTTTTGTAATATTTTGAAGGGGAGTCAAAAGCAAACAACCTTAGATGGGTTCCTTTCAAAAACTCCGGCTAAAAGTAAAGCTGGAAGGGAGGCCAAAAAGTGTCTCATGTATTTGACATAAACAGTTAGGCTCTATTATAACTTGTAAATATGCAGTATCAATGACTACATCAACCACTGCAATGTACACTCTATGTATATATGTATGTACGTGTATATATATATATATATAAATATATATATACATATATACATATATACATACATATATATACATACATATATATATACATATATACATACATACATACATATACATATATATATATAAAAATATATTATTTTTTTCGTGTAACATGCTTATTTATTTATTAGGTATTTTATTTAAGTATATAATGTCTTTTCCTGTGTCTGTGTTTTCACCTTCTTGCTACTGTAACAAAGTGAATTTCTCGAGTATAGGATGAATAAAGTTTAATCTAATCTAATGTAATCTAATCTAATCTAAAAAAAAAATTCATTTGGCAGATTGGCAAAAATGATTGTATTTTCACTTTCAAAAGAGTAATCATCATCACCTGTTTCCACTTAAAACTTATTTTTGCAAGGCTGAACCTCTATTTTTAGCTGTCTTTTCCAGATTGGGGGCCTATTTATAGACCCCTAATACTGTATAGTAGGAGGACTCTGTGAAGGAGAATGGAGCATCACAATGGTTCACACACTGCCTGCCTACTTGGCACTGTGCCCAACCTCCTTTTTCCTCACTCACATCAGATCCTCTCAAACCCTCCTACACCTCACCTTCTCACGTGGCTGCCACTAAGTTACCCACAGCCTCAGGGAAAACTTTATCCACTGTAAAGAACTTTATATCGAGCCCTAATGTGTTAAAAAAGACAGCAAAGATTTTGTCAATCATATCCATATGAAAGAGACAAAAGAGAACTTCTCAGAAAAAAATGCTAGCATGCGTGCATGTTTCTTCCCTCATCTACCTCTTTTGGAAAAAAGAGGGGGGGGGCATTATGCAATTCACCACTCTGGCAATTTATCACACAAGCACACACCCTGCTCATGTACACAAACCCACATGTACACACACTTGACATACTCAACTAGACAGGCAGCTTGTTCGGGTTGTCTGCATCACAGTCACTATGACAACAACAAGAGAACAATCCACAAAACAGCCACTCAAGAGAGGGCTGCCAGTGGAGGCAGGGGGGTCTACAGAGAGATGCAGCTGTACCATCATGTCTACGGATTGAAAATAATAATAATACTAATACACTGAGAGTATAAAATATCATTTATTTTTCTGCCTTTATAAATTGTAAAATCCCAAAACACAAATTCTTACTGCAGGTGCCTAAACCTAAGAACATGCAGTGAAAGTTTCTAAATCCTTCTCCTCCTACAGAAAATAAAAAAGTACATAAAGTCCCAGAAAAAAATCTGGTATAATTTGACTGTGCTAAATTCATACCTGTCAACTTCGGCTAATCGCGCCCCTTATTAATGATTGCATATCCCCTTACTAAGTGATAATAAACCGTACAAATGGAACACGGCACATATTTACTCACAGGGTGCACTTAAAGGTCTAAAAAAATTCCCCAAAGTGAAAGGGGTGCCCAATCAGTCGGTGTGCCTTTTGAATTCACCAAATTCAAGATTTTGTAGATATTGCTGTATGACCCTGACAGCTTGACTGTCTGGGTACAATGCTTGGTGACGTGGTATATTTATATAGAGAAAAAGACAGAAGTGACTGATGCGCGTGTGCATATCATTTAAAATTTTGAATATTCAAATTGGTTCCAGTTGGCTGCATATTAATAGAAAGGCACACGTCTCCAAAAGAACACAAAAAGACTAACTAAAGTCGTGACCGGACGTTTCGCCAAGGGACACTTCGTCGCCGGACAGTTCGTCGACCGGACATTTCGTCGACCGGACATTTCGTCGCCGGCGTTTCGTCGACGGACAATTCGTAAGGTTAGTGGTTAGAATTAGGGTTAGGAGATAGTGGTTAAGGTTAGGGTTAACCTAACCTCAATCTCGCGAACGATTGTTTTGTTGCATAAATAATTATTATCAACCAGGTAATCTCTCTCTCTCTCAAAATTTATAATCATGAAAGAGAGAGAGTTTTTACTTCAGATTTTAAAGGAACTTTGACATTAAAACAAAAGGCAATAAATAAAACGAAAATTGTCCGTCGACGAAATGTCCGGCGACGAAGCGTCCGTTTGACGAACCGTCCGGGAACGAAGTGTCCGGCGACGAACTGTCCGTTGACGAAATGTCCGGGTACCACTAAAGTAGCCTAAAAAATGACAGTCTGGGCACTTTCTATGAAAATTGTTGTGCAAACTTGGTAAAATGGTTTCCATGGTTAAAAAAATATTCATTCATTCATTTTCCAAACCGCTTAGCCTCACAAGAGGTTGCAAGGGGTACTGGAGCCTACCTACCATGGGTATCAGGCAGGGGAATCCTGAATTGGTGGCCATTCAATCGCAGGGAACAGAGAGTTGGACAAACATTCAACAACTCAACTCACACTCATACCTAGGGGCAATTTGATCCTAATTTACGATAATTACCATTTTTTTGTATATTTGCTGAAAAAGATCAGCTTTTTTTTTTTTTTTTAACAGAGTAGTTTTACAATAATGTATTTATTTTGGGATACCAGTCTCTACAGTATGATTCTTTTTAAAAGCATTATGTTCCATTATTAAGGCACTGACGCAGCCTAAAAGTTACACTTGCATCCGTCTGGGGAGTAAAGGAGACAAGAAGCATAAGTTGAATTAGATTTAGAGCAGGGCCTACTCTCTACTTGGACATACAATAACTTAAGCCAGGGGTAGGGAACTTATGGCTCAGGAGCCATATGTGGCTGTTTTGATGGGTGCATATGGAAACCACTGGTAAGAGGGCTGAGTCCCGAACGCATCAATAGGAGCATCACATCGACACAGTGGCGTTGGCATTACCTCGAGCACCTTTTTAATCTTGTTGTTTGTTATTACTCTCCTGCATACATACGCTCATTGATTAGCAACAGTGTAAAAATGTTGTCAAAAGAATTCAGAGACTTTTTCTTACTTTAAAAATCACACATTTTTATGAATTTATACTTTTAATTTCCGAGTATGGCTCTCAAGGAATAATATTTGAAAATCTCAATTGTTCATGGCCCCCCGTCAAAAAGTTCCCGACCCCTGTCCTAAGTAAAGACTATACACTCTACCTCGCTCGCGTCATGGGTGACTTAAATGAGAAGGTAAAAAAAATTAAAAATGTGTCATTTGTATGTAGTGGACAGCTACACACGTGAAAAGAACAACAATTCCCATACATTTCTTGGAGCCTATTCTCGATATGGCAACTAAAAGAAAAATTCAGGCAACGTGACAAAAATACTACAGTAGCGGATTATTACAAAAGCCTGTGTTCATAGTGAAAAAAAAGATGTTGCCAAGGCAGACAGTCGGGGCAAGCAAGAAGGATATTACACACCAAGTCTGCAAAGCCACTCAAACCACAGGAGGGAAGAGTTTGGCAAAACTTGTGCAAGAGTTCAACTTGCACGGATTAGCACTGTTATCCATTTACTTTCACATTGAAGTGTTAACAATGTGGTGCAATCACCGTTGCATATACTGCAGCTGATCATTTTCAGCTTGGCATTGAAAAAAAAAAAAAAATCCATATTGATTGAGAATTGATTAATTGATGCTGTACTTTTTACAATCTGCTTGCTGCATGCCCTTAATGTGCTCTCTCGCGGCTCTCAGTCATATTTTCCAGTCATAAGAATTTTACAATGACTTCACACCAATTTTAAGAAATCTGAATAACAGAAATCCAGGAAATTAAATAATGCTATCAAGCACACCTGTTTACTCAATTTAGGGATCTAAATAATTTAATTTGACTTGTCTTACATTGCAGACACTGAAAGTACATCTGAGTGAAGCCTTTTCAAGCCAACTTTTTATACACAACAAACTTGAAAAGGGACATCAATGGCCTTGCCTGAAGCATGTGAACTTTTCTTTCAGAAGATTGGCACGCCACTTTTGAGAGGTTTTATACTGAGGTTTTAGCTGAGAATTCACTGAAGGGCAAAAACATACCATTAATGATCTAAAGAGCATCTTACATGTTATTGTAACAATTGTGAAATCCTGTCACATCATAACATGATGCTAAGAGTCAAGGCACCATTACATTTGCCAATCTTGTTTCCATCACTGAATCCAGAAACTCAATGCAAAATAAGTTATATTTCCTCAAAGACAACTGCATATAGCATATCTGTGGGTGAGGCTGATAATTTGATCAAGGGAAAATAATTAATGAAAGATACTCAAATTAATATTGAGTATGACAATTTAAAATTTTCCCTTCAGAATAAATAAACTACATTGCTTTACTTTTGTCTGCTCGAGTATTTTTTAAATATTCATAGTTGTTTTTAAAAGTTATAAATTATTGTACTTGTTTTCTTTTTTTTACTTCTGATGCATGTGTTTGGTGGTCTAAAAGAGATGTGCAAAAAATTGAAAAAGAAAACAAAAAACAAAAGAAAATATGTCCAGTAATGCTTAATGATGAACCCAGCAATAGAAAAGGAGTGAAGAAAGTGAGTGGTGTTTTGAGAAGGGCAGCTGGTCTGTTTCCTTGGTTGTGATCGTTCATGTTGCTATTTTGGGACACACTCAGGAAGTGATGTACAGACGGGCTGCTGATGGAGGATGTACAAGCAAACACAGCTTCACCAAAACAAGTGTGACTGAATATCCCAGGGGGCCCACTGGCTGGATAACATCCAAATGAGGGGAAACTAAGAAAATGGCACACCTCAATAATACTTGTCTGTGACTACCGGTTAATATTATTAACAGTGTTGTTACAACAATTTGACTAATCTACTAGCTAGCCAATACATGTTATCCCTAATTATGGCTATACAGTGGACAGGGCACAAAAGCAAATGGATGATTTTTGTTAGTAATTGGCACTGAAAGTCATAATACCTGCCTAAATTAATAATTGAGTTCCTACACATACCAAAAACTACGATCCTCCAGCATTTTGAATGCATGCCAAACTAACATTTTTAAACTTTGTTGTACTCTTAAAAATTCAGCACGGTAAACCAAGGGCTCTAGAATGGCTTTAAAAAGTGGCAGTCTGCTCCTATGTTTTAGCAAAATGTAGGTAACTTTAGTATCACTTTTTAAGTTCTGACCAAGTCCGACTTTACACGTTGACTCAGTTGTTAGGAGTAACGCACAATGAGCAGGTTTTCGGACCATCATTAAAACTACCACTGACAGTAATACATGTCCAAAGGATTTGGACATTTAATAATATCCTTCAGAAACAGGATTTTTTTAAAAGGTGCTGTAAAGTCATTTTCAGGATTTCTTTTAAAAACATAAAATCTGTTTTAAAATAAGTGCTAAAACATGGCCACAGACCCTCTGACCAAAAAACTATTTTCCGCAATTTTTCATCTTTTTCCGGGACCAGGGCGGAGAACTTTCGGCTGCCGCCGATTTCCTGATTCGTGAACAGAGTTGTTTGTTGAATTTTTGGGAGTGGGCGTAGCATAATTTTGAGTTGTGAAGCTGTGTGTTAATGTGCATGTGTGCATATGCTTAGTCAGCTGCCACTCACAATTCTACCCGATTGGAAAATGTCTTTGCATTTCTTATTCATTTTATCGGCTTAATGAATAATTTTCTCATCTTTTTTCTCTTTTTTGCTTACATACACACAGTTGCATACATAGTTCATAAAAATTGGTATTCATTTATAATTAAGGTTTAGGGGGTATTATTAAAGCTCGTGAAACGAATTATGCTAGTTCAATGTAAAATCCAAGTCAAAAGAACCACTTCTGGACTGAACTAATTTCATAAGTACTTACTATTGCAGTCAAATCAACTTAATAACACAGCAAAAACTATGTTTACTTGTTAATTTAATACGCTAAATGCACCAACAAAGCCTGAAAATATTTTTAAAAATGTGGCGGAAATTATTATAAATTAAAAAAAGATTAAACACCTAAACAATGAGACAAATGCCAAAGAAGAAAGTAGGTCAATGTATTTGACTGACGAAATAATAGGCGTGTCGTCATTATCACTCGGATCTACATGTTTCACATAACTCAAACTATGAACAAGCTGACCTGGCTGGGGTGTTTCAGTGGAACAAATTCCATGAATTGCAAATTGTGCTTTCAATATCCACCCACAACATGCAGGGAACATGAAATTTGCTGATACAGTAATACTGGCACTAGTTTAACAGCTCACACAAAGTGCCAGAACTTAATGTTTCAGTATATATCATCAATACAGTGAAGATGATTGAAAATGTGAATATTTATTTTGCGACGTTACACTATACTACATGTCTAAATTTACAGGTTTTGGGCCACTGTGTTCCTTGTAACGTAATTGGTCTAGAGTTGGAATCCTTGTTTACTGAAAGAGCATTATGCAGAACACATTTTTTTATTCATACTTAAGTGTATATGTGATGGTACAAATAAGTAAATTATATTAACTTCAGAAAATCAACAAACTCCTTATTTTAAAATGACAATACACTTTTCAATACAACAATAAAATATAAGATTAAAATGAATTGAAATTAGTCTCACAGAGGATTTTTAGCTGCCCCATGACTAAAAGAGTATTTTTTGAAATACTGTTTTTCACAGAAATAACAAGGCAATAAATGGAATGTTGTAACCGTGTATGCAAAAACTGTTTAGATGACCACTCAGACCCCACCAAAGGGATATGTATGAGCTTGTCTCAATAATACTAACGTAAGTGACAGTCATGATTTGAGGATGGGATGAATGTGTAATCATTTCCCTAAGGAAACAAAGAAAAATCCATGACAAATGTATGAAAGAATATAGTATCTGTTTATAACCCCTAATATACAGTAATATATACAATTTCCTTCACTGGAAGAAACTGACAACTCAAACTAGGAAAAAAAATCTGTGCACATCTCTCACTCTGACAAGAGGGGGCAGTATTTAGAGAGCACTATGGGACTGAACAAGTATGTTACTTGGTCTTTTACCAAACAGATCATCTCACAAACCAACCCTGTGTCCGGATTTTATGCTATTTATTGTGTTGTGTTCCGCAGTATTATCAGATAATATGTCCCCCCGCCGCACGGCAGCCACTGTGGCACAATTATCTGGCTTCTGCACTAATGGCTATTGATGCAGTTGAGGGTCTCTCTACCTCTCCCTCCCTATCTCTCTCCCTTCCTCCTGCTCTCCCTCCCTCTTTCTCTCCATCTCTCTCTCTCCATCTCTCTCTCAAACACACACGCACTAGCACACACTTGCAGATGCAAACATTCATAAAAAATTCATGTCGCTGGCTCAATAGGAAGGTTTGTGTGCCTGTGTCTGTGTCTGTGCTGGGCGGTCATCCCTAGACCGTACAACAAATGTCATTAATCAACGAGCAGAAGAGGCAGATGATACAATATCACTTGGCATATCACTCAGCTTGACAAAGACAAACAGCATTATATACGCACCATTGAAAAGGAGAATCACTTTGTACTCTCAAAGGTTGTGTATGTGAGTGTGTTTGTGTGTCTAGTGATATTACATACTAGAGCTGTAGCTCATGTACAGCATACGTGTCTGTGTCCATGCTGCTGGAGTCTATGCGGTAGGTAATTCCCTCTTAGCGAAGGATTTCTCTTTGCAATGAACCTGCGCTGAGAAAGCTTTAGAGCGCTAAGCCTCCTGGCTACGACTGAACCTGGGATCAACCGAGACAAGAAGCAAGAGATGGAGAAAGGGATGAAGGGGAAAGAGTGGGGAAGAAGCATGGGTGGGTCTGAGTGAACGGCAGATTACAGATAGGGAAAAAAATTCAAAGGTCAAATAGAATGAAAGGATGATCAGAAGACAGACGCATGGGTAAAAAGCTAAAGAAGGGATGAAATTCAAAGGGTTAATGAAGAACTGAGGGGGAAAATTGGGAGAAGGTTTGATCCAGACTATGGATTTAGAGAACAGATTATTTGATCGATTGTGGGGTTTGATAGTTGATTTAGAAAATAAGACGTAAGGTAGTCGCAACTAGTTTTCAGTCAAAAAAAGAACACGAAGGTGGGGAAGTGAATACTTTTTTTCTTTTATGGCATGTATGCGCCATCATTAGTAAAAACATGGTGCTCGTATTAATGCAGCTGTCAGGAAATAAAGAACAAAAGCTGATCAAAATTGAGATATAATACAAACAACAAATGTACTTGTACTTCCAAAGCGATAGTGACAGAAAGTCAGCTATTAATGTATGCGCGTATGATGAGAATATTGCTCAGACTTTAAATGTCAGGGTTATACATATTGTGTGGGACATTAAAAATATATATATATAGTGTATATATTGTAATTATTTGACTATTGGTTTCAAAACCAGGGGTTCTGCACACTGCCTCTGTGTAGTTAAAAGTTAATAGGGCTAGTGACATTCCACCTCTGATACTACTAAGGAATTAACAGCGTATTGACTTCAACTCCGCCTTCCACCATTGCACAGAGCGCTCTGAAAATAGCGGTTAAATATGTGGTTTCGCACAACAAATGTAGTACTTCCAAAACGATGGTGATAGAAAGTCAGCTATCAATGTATGCGCGTATGATGAGAACCTTGCTAAAAACGTTAAATGTCAGGGTTTTAAATATTGTGTGGGACATAGAAAAATTGAAAAATTAAAAAACAATTCTGCAATTTCTACATATGGACACATGGGAAAAGACACTGAACCATCAGCATTAGCAACGATACCAAGCTTTTTCATATTTAAGCCTTTTAATAATCTTGCGTGGTTAATGGAGGGGATAAGAAATTAAACCAATGAAACCCCATTACAGACTCAACAATTAAAGATAAAGAAAATGTTTAAGAACACTCCAATTATTTAAAAAAATGCTAATTTGATTAAAAATTTGTTTCTATATTAATTGGACAGTAATAGGTATACTTTACTATACTAAAAAAAGAAAAGTATTGCAATAAATCGAATGCCATGACACCATGCCAAAGAGTTTGCCTTCGATCTCAGAACTGTGAGGCAGACGTACCAACCACTCGTTCACCGGGCCACCCTAGTGCAATGTTCCTAAAATAAGAAACTTTAAATAGATTCGATGAAGATAACTATCCCCAATCTGAAAATAAACATTACGTTTGGTTTGGATGTACATTTCATTTGGATTGAAAATAATCGTCAAATCTGACAATGGTCTCTGCATGTTGTGTTAGAAATTGGCCTACATTTTTGCACGTGGATCAAATTTGATCTGTTATTTAATTCTGCTTGAAAATACTATTTTGGCAGGTGTTGTTTTGAGATCAAGATTGGCCCGTTTTCAGATTTGAGTATGTAGAAAGCATTATTGATCTGGTTATGAAATAAAATTAAATAAATAAATAAAATTGGGATGCAACTACCGTAGCTAGATTAAAAATGGCCTGCCTTTAATCTACACGAGCATTTGGTCATGTTTCTGTATGGATATGATGCAAAAAGCCTGTTCACCGACCATGTCTCTTTGACACGAATTCCAAACATATCTTTAATACACTACTCGATAATTATAGGTATGTTATACTTAAATAGGATCACTGGAACACACAAACCTCAAAACCACGATAAGGTGATGACTCATCATTCATTCATTCATTCATTCATTCATTCATTCATTCATCTTCCATACGCCCATCCTCGTAAGGATTGCTGGAGCCTAACCCAGATGTCTTCGGGCAAAAGGCAGACTAGACCCTAGACTGGTCGCCAGTCAGTCTTGGGCAGACAGAGAGACAAACGACCATCCACACTCCCGATCATAACCACGCTTGCCCGCACCGAAGTCAGGCGAGTGGACCTCTAAACCACCGGGTGGCCTTACTCATCATACTTAAATAACTAGAACAGTGGTGTCAGACTCGGGTTGGTTCGCGGGCCGCTTTAACGTCAACTTGATTTCACGTGGGCCGGACCATTTTAGATCTAATATTTAGATTTTTTTTTTTAATAAAAGGATTAAAAGAACTGGATTAAAAGCCCTGAATATTCAGTTTTTTTATAGATCTAAAACAATGTTTATTTTAGCTTTTTGATATATATTTTTAGATTTTACAAAATGATTTTTTAACTAAAAACACAGAAAAAAATGATTAAAAATTTACAATTATTGATTTAAAAGAGGGAAGATCAGGAAATTTAATATACATCTATACTCTTCATTTTAATTTGATCCTAAAACAGAAAGTCAGCACTCATGATTTACTTTCCCGGGCCACACAAAATGATGCGGTTGGCCAGATTTGGCCCCCGGGCCGCCACTTTGACACAGGTGAACTAGAATTATTGTTAGTTGGATTACCAAACATATATATTACATCATAATCGCGTGGGTATACCAACTATACTTCAAAACCTGAATATGTAAGAGAATGCCTACATGTTAATAACCTCTTAAGAAGCTAAGATCTATAATGGGTAGTTTAGGCAAGTACTGGAAACATGGCATTTGGACCAACATTATTATTTTTTCTAGAGTGGAAAAGTCTTAACACCATTTAAATTGGTAGTGTCCAAACTACTCCACAAACGGCTGCAGCGGGATCAGGTTTTTCTTCCAAGCACACACAGTTTAAGTAATATTGGAAGAAAAAACATTGTGATGTTATGAGGTTTGAGTCATTTTCTTGTTTTTTTTACATTACGTGAACCGCAAGTTGTTGGTTTCAAGGGCATCAACTTTTGGCGACATGAAGTCTCTGAGCACAACATTGCTTTTCACATAAGCTTAGGAAATGTAATTAATATTGGGAGCAAAAGTCATAAAATTATGAGATTTAAAAATGTTACCTCACTTATTTCTACATCACTCGAACCGAAAGTTGTACGGGCTCCGCAGACATCAACTTTTGGTGACATTAGGTCGGTGTAAAAAAATTGATTTTGGAATAATTTTTGGAGTTCATTTGATTCCTGGTGACAAAACATTGATGACAATGAATTTATATCGTTAATGTAGATGAAATAGTTTTAAATTAGAAGATTTTCAGGTGGTCATGTGCTTTGAGATTTTTCCTGATGCAAAAAGTGTGCAGCAGCTCAAATTGTTTTAGGAAACACTGCTGCAGCGAACGACGCACCACGTGACTGCTCTGTTATACGATTACAATATTAATGAATTATGTTTCATTACTTTGATGAAATTAAAGAAATGCAATAAAGAAATCAGATTTTGTATGTCATTTTTAGTTATTTTGAGTATTCGAACAAACCATAACGAAATGGAACGTGTATATTGTGCCGCTTCGCCATTTGCGAACGGTTTTCCACCCTTTATTATCTCCCGGGTGCAGTGTAGTTTGGAGATGCAATCCAATTCTTAAATATATTTTGCGCTCCTCTAATTTCTCCAACTAGGTACTCGGCTGCAAATGTAGCATGGCATACCTGGAAATGTCTTTCCACATGACTCTTTTTGTTATGGGACAACTTCTCGATACAAAGCGAACATTCTGGCAATTCTTCCGCATTGGCAATGAATGCAAATGATTCGGTCTAAGAAACGTTGAATTCTGTTTTCCTCAGTTATTTTTCTCTTTTGACCCTGGGACCCATTGTCCATTACACACGCTCTGGTTTATTTACAACAAGCACCTGCCTAGCATCCTGCCCTGGTGATAGAAACGTGTGTCGCACCCTATAACAAAAATCTTTGTTGACAGAAATGTTGACATTTAATATTTATTCTACACATTCTTACAGAAATGGAAAACATTAAGAGTGGTTTGTGTTGTGTTTGTCCTCCTAAAGAAACCTTATTAAAATGAAAAATATATTTCTCTTCCCCATTTTCAAACATTTTTAAAAAGATCCAGGGAGCCACTAGGGCAGCGCTAAAGCCTATGGATGGCAAACCCCGGTTTAACCAATGATTTTTCTACTGAAACTAGCACCACCTGACAGCAATCAACTGATTACACTTTTTGGACACTAGATTGGTGGAAATGTATGCTCTTCTTTGGTTTGGAAGGAAAACCCACTGCGGCCCTTGAGGATCGGTTTGAACACCCATGATTTGGAATTTGAGGTGGTTTTCATACTATTAGACTTCACTGTCGTCAAAAAATATCAAATAATACACATTTTTTTGGACTGAGTATTTAGAGAGTGCCTGTGATAGAACCAGCTACAGGCCGCAGCCTGTGTATCTGCAGCCACGGCACACTCTATAGTGGGCGGGGTCTTTTTCACTCCCTATGGCATGTGTTTGGAGATAGGGAAAGAAATGGCGACAAGCTCTCAAGGCCCTGTGGACCGTCTATGACTCGTGAAGAAAAAACAGGCATTGAAATATTTTGCTTACACAGCCGACAGTCAGCACAAACAGAAAGATACCCTAGAGCAGGGGTGGCCGAGTTCGGTCCTCGAGAGCCCCTATCCAGTCTTTTTTCCAAATCTCCCTCCTCAACCATACCTGAATCAAATGATCAACTCATCAGCAAGCTGTCCAGAAGCTTGATACTGATCCAGATTATTTAATCAGGTGTGTTGGTGGAGGGAGATATGGAAAACAGACCGGATAGGGGCTCTCGAGGACCGGACTTGGCCACCCCCATTTTCTAAGAGAATTAAATGTTCTTGCTGATTTTTCCAGTACAGGACACACTGACAACAGATAGTCAATTGCGTAGTGCCCAGAGATAAAGGGGCATATGGTCTGGCTAACAATGTTTACTGCCATCCTTCACCACTTCGCGGCTTAAAAATTCACGGCTTCAGTACATCGCATTTTTCATATTAAGTATCCAAATAAAAAATGTTCATAAAAATGTCCAAATTCACGTTGAAACTCGCAAGCGGGATATAGATGAAAAATGGCAGAAGTCAGGGCACTGCTTCTTCTTGCTTGTCAGAATTATGGTATGGTAAGAACACATTTGTATCTACATGTACTAATACAGTATTTGTAAAAGCAAAACAATTCATAGATACTGCATAGGTTTTGACAAGAAACCATTAGCGTCAAGTGGGATAAAATAGTTTCAGGGATGAGGGAGACTGTTAAAACTACTACACAGACTGAACTGTAAAGAAAGATTCGAGCGGACTCTTGAAGTTGGTGGTGTAAATATTAAAAATAAAAGGGGAAATTTCATAAATGAAAATAGTATTGCTATTCAATATCTTGTGAGACATTTCGATTTTTATGGTTTACTTTTCAGTTCACAAAATGTAAGAAGTTTTTGTTCACTCCCTCTGAAAGAAGGGACAACTGCAAAGGTCTGCACTGTGTGTGTTCCTGTAGAACATGTGAACAAGCGTGGGAGGAGGGAATGTGGTTTGCAGCAACCCCAGAATAAAAACAACCAGAATGTGTGCACAGAAACTGAGGGGCAAGGTAGTGAGGAAGCTAGTGAGGACATAGAAGTGATGAAGTTACACAAAAAAGGCAGGATCCCCAAAAAAGAAAAATACAAATGGATAAACTATTACAACTCTAATCAAAGAAAAACATAAGAAGCAGTGAAATAGTCTCTAAGCGCCAACCACATGCCAGTGACGTCCTAGTTTGAAATCAACGTCACCCACTGCGTGCGTGCATATGCTTGTGCGTACTGCTGAGTGTCAGCTCCAAGCCAGCTCAGTAGTTTAAATATAGCACTCAAGATCATCTACGCTACATTAGTCCTTTACTAAAGCTGAAACCAGAGAAGTGGTGAACACAGGGGGAAGAGGGAGAAGAGGAAGCAAGGGAGGGTGGGAGTGTGACTAGTATAGGGGAAGGCCTCAGATTCATGAAAACTCAGCCGCCCACACTCTGGCCAGGGTTTCCAGGAGTTCAGCCGAACAACACTACTAGAGACATTGCGTGTGTATGTGTGTGTGATAGGCATTCCTTTGCGAGGTGGACACCAAGGGGTGAGTACAACCCGAGACAGGTTGTCCTGAGCCACAGTGTTTTTGGGACTAACGTACTCTCCAGAGCGAACATTAACCCCGCAGCTGCACAATAGTTGGTGTTTGAGTTGACGGGATGTTGTGTCAAAAAATAAATAAAGGTGGAAGACATGTTTAAAGATGGGAAAAATATCAAAAGAGGCCTAAATGAATGTTCTACTCAGGATAACTGACTAAAGCGCGAACCACAATCTGGTCAGAACCATTTTGAAAGTTGAAAACCGAAAGGAAACAAGTTTCAATCTTGAGCTTTTTAAGAAACTAATTGAAAATAATTGATAACATTGAGATATTCAGCCAAATCTTTCGTTTTACTAGACTTTATGAAACATCTCACAAACCCTATATGGTTATTTTGATGTACTATAGACCTAAAATATTTTTGAAGAAAACAAAAATTCAGTAGTAGTTCATAAATAGCATTTTTCTCTTATATTCCACCTAAGTTAAACTGATTTTTTTGGCGTATCATGGCGGGGCATGGAAAGAATAGCACTCCATCATTGCCAACGATACAAAGATTCACTACTGTCATTCCTATGGTAGCTAGTTGGAGCAAATACTTTTCCAATTTCCACAATTACATTGTGCAGGTAGTCATCCAACTATACACAAAAAGAATTGTTATGTGAGTGATAAAGCACAGTAAAATGACTACATAATGGTTGTGAACCCTATCGTAGTAGGAAAGGGGGGGGGGGGGGGAATCATGACTAGAGACTTCTTGGGTTGTAGCTGCTGGATGAGTCCCGCCAGGAAGAGGATGAAGGGCGGCCGATGGACAAGTGCTAAATCGAAAGCATGGGTGACAGTGGCCGCCTAACGTCCTTGTCCCTGCGGTACTTGTTCAGCTGTGCCCCTCAGAGGTTTCGTGATGCATTATGAAGCAGTGGCAACAACTCAACCCAACAAACTACTAATTTTCAGAGCAAAATTGGATTGTGACAATACAGATAACCCCTCAGCTTGTGGCTGTGTTGGAGGGATCTTATATGTGAGTAGAAACATTTAAACTTCAGTGTTACTACTAACTTACTTAGAGAAAAATCATTATTACATACAGATTTATGACATAATTGTCAATGTCAAGCTTAGCTAATGGTCCTTTTAATGCAAGTTAAATGGTTCATTCATTTATCTTTCCGGAATATCCGGAGAAAACCCACACAGACATGAGAAGATGCCAGATACTCCACGCAAAATGGCTGGAGCCTGGGATTGAATCCTTGATCTCAGAACTGTGGAAACGGACATGCTAAGCAAATGGTCACCAAATGCAGAGTTGAATTGAATCATAATGTGAATATACAATGGTTCTTAAAACCCCATTGCCTTGTTTTCCTAAGAGGCTCAATAAGTACAGTGGTACCTCTAATTAGAAAATGAATTGGTTCTATAACTGGTTTCATGACTTGGATTTTCCGTAAATTGAAGTATATGTTACATTGAATGAGGATAATTTGTTTCCACGATATTTAGTACTTAATACTACAACATAATCCTTTAAAAATTATAAAAGTATAACAATTTTGTATGAAATATATATCCAAATGTTTGTATGAAAGCAAAAGAAGGCAAAAAGATAACAATATTTATTAAGGCATTAAAATTAATAAAAAGATGCAAAGGCATTTTCTACTGGGGTGAAATTGCGACTGGCAGCTGAGTAAATATAACTACTACAGATGCATGTAAACACACAACAAAATGATGTTACACACAGAACTACTCAAGAAACAACTCCGTGAGGAACGAGGGTCAAATGTACCCGAATTAGATGCTCACCACGGGCTGGAAATGAGCAGCCGTAGTCCCGTAAAAAGATTTTAAAAAGTGCCCTAAAGGGGGCTTTTGTTCGGACAGTCACATTCGTACTCCGTCGGTGGCCCCTAACCCTACCGGGATGGCTCTCGTACCCGCCTTGAGCACGCTATTTTAGGGCGGAATGGCGCCATGCTTCCCTGTTGGAATTGGTTCTGGCATCATGGAGATGAACCTTCCTTCTAACGAATGGGAGACCAGCAAGGTGTTGGGAGATGGGAAAGCAACTCCAGCACCGCAATTTAAAAAAATAAAAATAAGGAAGGCCTTTTGCCTGAAGTCGGCTGAGATAGGCTCCAGCATCACCCGCAACCCTTACAAGGATGCACGGTATGGAACATGAATCAATGAATGAATGAAGTTAATGATTCAGGAAGTGTCTTTGCGTTTTGGAGGATATTTGATTTTGTTTGACGTTTCGTACCTTGGACTGTTTTTCGTTTCTTGGAACAAGTAATTTAAAGATTTCATATGCAGAAGCATTTGTAAGTAGAGGTACCACTGTTCTGTATTCATTCAGAAATCTCTCCCCAAATTAAACATCATAAACTTTACCATCTCTAGAGGTAATGTGTGATTTTGTTTCTAATGATAACAAAATTCTTATAATTTGCAGCTAAACTATGTACAGTATATATATTGTTTATAGTTCCGTAGAATAATATCAAAACACATTAAACATGGCAACAGAGAACGAGATGTCAGCCAAAATAAGAAAAAGCAAACTTTTCTTTGAGCCTCTAAATGCGTGCCACAACCTCGACACATTCCCTATCTCATGCCCTATCCATCTATACCTAATTAAACAAGCAGGCATTTCTATTGTATTATGTCCTAAAGCACGGGTGTCCGAACCAGTCGTCAAATGCTACAATGGGTGCAGGCTTTCATTCCAATCTGGTGTCTTAAAAGTGAAATCAGTTGATTGTCGTAAGGTGCTGCTGGTTTTAGAAAAAAAACTTCATTGGTTAAACTCTCTGTCCTGGATCAGTTGGAGAAAAAAAAAACCTGCACCCACTGCAGCCCTTTGTGGATCAGTTTGGACACCCCTGTCCTAAAGAAACTTTTTTTAATACTAGTAGTTTTCCTTGTTTGTTGTAATACTACAGCAGCTGTAACTACCAGAGACAACTTACATCTGTCCTTATAACATACATGGCCAATAAAGATGATTCTGAAGTTGAACATTTATTTACCCACTATTGAAGTCGGCAAAGAAAAGAATGTGTTTTTCAGCCGAAACATTTCTGTAAAATGTACATCCTTTTAGTCCCACTAATATCAAATACACTTAATGGCTGAACAATGGCCTAGTTTTTTCAAATATCTAACCATTACCATTAAAACTTTACAATTGTATCTTTGACAAATCTAAGATATTTATATGTTCAATGTGTTCAAGACAAGTTCCCTTCTATTTTCAGTACCCCTGAGAAAGTTACTGAAGCCACCGTTTCTACTTATGCTGAGCCATCAATGTGAATTTGCCCACTGAGCATCTGTAAGGGAGTCAAGCACGCTTTTCACAATTAGAGGCTTGCCCCTGCCTTACTATGGGTATGCGTGTGAGTGTGTGAGCGTGTGCGTGTGTGAGCGTGTACGTCTGCGTGTGCATGTGTGTGTATGTGTATGTATGTGTGTGTATGTATGTGTATGTATGTGTATGTATGTGTATGTATGTGTATGTATGTGTATGTATGTGTATGTATGTGTATGTATGTGTATGTATGTGTATGTATGTGTATGTATGTGTATGTGTGTGTATGTGTATGTATGTGTATGTATGTGTATGTATGTGTATGTATGTGTATGTATGTGTATGTATGTGTATGTATGTGTATGTATGTGTATGTATGTGTATGTATGTGTATGTATGTGTATGTATATATATATATATATATATATATATATATATATATATATATATATATATATATATATATATATATATATAGGGTTCGATCCCAGGTGAGTCCTCACTATGTGGAGTTTGTATGTTCTCTCCGGGTTTCCGTGGGTTTTTTCCGGGTACTCCATTTTCCTCCAACATTGCAAAAACATGCAAGATAGGATGATTGAACACTGCAAATTGCCCTTAAGCATGAGAGTGAGCGTGAATGGATTTCCGTCTCCCTGCGATTGGCTGGCCACCAATTTAGGGTGTCCCCGCCTTGTGCACCAAGTCTGCTGGAATAGGCACCAGCACCCCCCACGACCCTTGTGAGGACAAGAGGTTCAGAAAATTAATGAATTAATATTATACATAATACATATAGCAGCAAACTATTTGGTTTCTATTACTTCTTGTGTACAACAATTAAAATACATGAATGCATGTAAAACATGCAATGCATGTTTATTTGAAGGAAAGAATGAAATTAAATCATAAAATCACACCTAAATAACTGGAAATTCAATCATTTATTAGATTAGATTAGATTACATTACTCCACTGGTGCCCTTTTTACATGATCTCTGAACATCTAAATGGTAAATGAATACACTATTCCTTCTACCCGCTGATTTTAAAATCTTGTGCACGTAACGCACCTTCTCCACACTGTGTATTTTGAAGAACAGACTGTAACATAACCCTGTGGGCATTTGTGTTTGCATGCGTGCACACAATGGGTTTGGCGAGAGCAACAGCAAGCTTGGCTTTCCTAGAGTGCTGCTTCTGCAGTGACTACATACAGCCATCTAGCTGCAGCTCTGCTTTTCAGAGGAGTGAAATTTAAAAAAAAAAACACGGGCTTCTCTCCTTTCCCTTCCTCTTCATTACGTCTTGACACTCTAAATCATAAGGTTGTTGCATTTAGTGTGTACATTTGAAGTCTCACTGTTAGTGACAGTAGCACCTCCATTCTCAGTGCTATTGTTGCCATCCATCTAACATCAATTCACAAGGGCTGCTGGGAGGTCCTGCATTGCACTCAAAGCACTACGGCCGACAGTTCTAACTCCGCTCCGTAACAACAACTGGTTGGGAAATTAAAGACACTCTTATTTTGCATCTCAAAAGGAGAGGACCTGGGCTCATTGCAGCAACAAAAGGAAAGATACTGTTGACATTCCAGACATGAGTCCTTTGGTCTTTTCTCAGGAAACCTGAGCCTGCCTACAGGCGATACAGTGCAAACAGGGAGTTGACACAGTTTGTCAGTGTCTATTCTATTGGTCTCTGTCCACTGCAATTTCAGGTTTAAAGCATTTTTTTTTTGTAATTGTCAAAACTAGACTAAGAATCACAAAGGACCAAAGCAATCTACTTTAACAATAGTAACCCTACTCATCAACTGTCCCAATAATAAATCAGTGCAGATGGTATGATGGCTCACATATTATTCACTTACTATCAATAGCTATCATTTGTTCTGTCAAAAGATGTAGATCATTATGCATAACATGATTGTCACTACTCAGGCAGCAATCTGAGGTGTACTGGTTTTGGTTCCAAAAATGAACATGTAGTTGTGTGGATTGCATTATTAACTTTTTGTGGCTGAAATACAAACATGGTAGTTTGTCACTGGTAGACATCCTACTCACATTTGACCAGGGAGGACGAACAACAAGCACTCCCAGTTCAAACTGATTGGATGTCTATCGTCGCCAATGGCAGCAAGCAAGTTTAATTTTAATATTGTGGATTCCAGTGTGTTGAATTCACACCCATATATCCTGATTTAAAGAACTTCATATGCTTTTAAGACAGAAGGGTCGTTGTTATATGTTTTTTGTCAAGTCATTGATTTTTAATGTGTCTGTGTTTAAGAAAATCCCCTTTCAAGCAGCATTTGGGTGAAAATGACAAAGGACCATTTAAAGACTTGGGCTGATGACTCGGGCGGCACACCACAAATCTGGCAGGCTAAAGTTTCACCGCTTAAAGCATGGGAGCATTTGTTACAACACTGATGACTATTTGCACAAGATCTGATTCTTAAGTCAAGAAAGGATAAGTAATTTCACCGTGAAAAGTTAAGCTACGGTATCATAGTTAAACACTAAATAGTGGTTTTTGAATGCAATGAACAAGAAAAAGAAACTACAGTTGAGTATTAAGTATTGATAAATCATTATGTTTCCCTAGAAAACAAAATCACTCATCAGTGGGTCAACAATGACTGCTTCATGACCGTGTTTTCAACTCTTCCAAGTGTGAGTGAACAACTTGGTCGTGTAGTAATCATGATGCGTGATTGTGGTCCAATGATGTTGAGTGTACTTTCTACGGAAGTGTGTGAGTGAGTGTGGGGTGTTACTGGCTGTCACTAGAAGTGCGTCCTTACCGCTATTAGCGTGTTATTCCTCTGATCCGTGGAGGAGGACGAGTCCGGCTCTGGCTGTTTGATCTGCGGCTGCTTACTGCCGCCGCTCCCGCTGCCCGACTTCTTGGCCCTTTGCTCCAGGCTCCGCTGGTACAGACTGACCGTCTCCCTGCGCTCGATCTCCAGCTGCTCGGCGTGGGCTTGCTGATACCTGTTCTCGCAGTTGACGTGGTGTCTCCGGCAACCCTCTATCCGTTGCCTCAGACGCTCCACGACCGTGCTGTGCTTAGGTATGCCCACGGCCCCGGCAGGCACCACGCTCCCGGCGGCCGGGTTCAGGCTGTTGTTGATGCAGATACTGCCGTTGGGTCCGGCAGCGGGGGAGGCGAAGTCCCCCATCACTGGACCTAGTGGCTGCTATTTTGAAGGAACTTTTCGCCAACGTCCAGCTTGTCTTGCCCACCTCCCACCTCTCACCTCCCACCACCCACCACCACCACCCTCCAGCACCTACCGTCCTCCGCAGCGAAGGTTCCCAACGAGCCGGCCAGCTGAGGCTGGAGCCCGTAGGTCAGAGCTGCGAGCAGCCCTTAAAGTGGCGTCCGACAACTGGTGGCTTTAAAGGGGTAGCGACTCGCGAGCCTCGCGGTCGTACGGCTGGGAGCTCGACACTGACCCCGTCTTCTTCCCTCCACAACACAGTTCAAAACAAACAGCTCCGCAGAACACAAATAAGAGCCAACACGAGAGGCTTTGACAATGAAAGCGTCCCTCCGCTACTCACAACAACTCCGCCGGAAAGCCAACAATACGGCGACGGCGTGAAGGCGGGCATACAGCGGTCAAACTGCCAGAGACGATACCGCCGAGCAGCAACAGTCCACAAGCCGCTTTACCGTGTTGTCCATAGAGAAAAAAAGTTTTGTTGCTTGAACCGAACGGGTTCCGGAGTTTCGGAGTGTACTTGCATGTCATATGGTTATTGGTTTGAAAGGAATCCCGGTAAGGATGTCGCTTAATTCTGTTGTGAGACATCAAGAGTCCAGACGGAGCCCAACGTGAATATGGGAAGCAGTGGCGGAAGTGTGTAGTCACTGGCTGTCGCCTGCCACCATCACAATAATCAAGTCAGCTTCTCCACCATGCCAGCGGAGTGATATCAGGACAGGAGTTGAGTAAAACCAGCTAGAAGCTGTGAGAAGCCCGCTGAAAGATACTTGGAAAACCTGGTGCGGAGTAGTGATGACCTTTCTCAGAGAAGCGGCGGTATATAGTCCCGCCTCGGCGACCTGTGTGAAAGAAAGCGTGCACAATTACCACGACTGCTAAAATTACTCTCACGTGAAAAATCTCTAATACCTGCCCTGCCATTGACGGCGATGAAACGAATAATTTATTGAATTTATTGAAATCGTGAGGGCTGGCTGTTGATGATCGTTTCAATGCCATTGACGCTGTTAGACGTCCAATCTATTTTGACTGGGTGGGTTGATACCCCTGACTTGGTTCCAGCCACACATCACTTTTTTTCTTTTAAATAATTTAGATGAAATTAATACATCACGGTGACATGAATGAGTAAGTGACTTACCGGGTTGAATAAATAATTACTATAAAGGTTTTTCCATGGACACTGTGTATATAAATAAACACTCACATTGTCATTTTTGGAGTGGGAAACACACCTTACCTCCAAATTTTACAAGAATAACTATTTCTTCAGGGTGGATGAGTGGTTAGCGCGTCAGCCTCACAGGGCTCGAATCCAGGTCGGTCCTCCTGTGTGGAGTTTGCATGTTGTCCCCGGGCCTGCGTGGGTTTTTTCTGGGTACTCTGGTTTTCTCACACATTTCCAAAAACATGCATGGTAGGCTGATTGGACACTCTAAATTGCCCATAGGTTTGAATGTGAGTGTGAATTGTTGTTCGTCTCATCGTCCTCTGCGATTGGCTAGCCACCATTCACTGTCCTTCCTCTGTCCTGAAGTCACCTGGATAGGCTCCAGAACTCCCGGGAGGATTAACCATTTCAGAAAATGAATGATGAACTATTTCTTCATTAATAAACCACACTGAACTAAAAGCTACAGGTGTCTATACTCTGGGATATTTACACCAAAAGACATGCAGATCAAGCCTGTAAAAATCCATCAGTCACATTGGACTATTAACCGCATAGCTCAAAGCTGTGGGAAAAATAGAAGTTTATAGTCTGGAAGTTACAGTCTGTGTGTATATTTATAATGTAGTATTATAAATATGTTCTTTTGGAACATGGCAGAAGATAAAATTCAAGCCAGACTTGGAAGATGACTTTTTATTGCGGTTATAACATTTAATTTTTGGGTATAACATATGGTCAATTATAAATCATCATCTTCATTATCATTTTCTGAACCGCTTTATCCTCATTATGGTCGCGGGGGGTTCTGGATCCTAACCCAGCTGACTCCGGGCCAAAGGCGGGGGACACCCTGAATCAGTGGCCAGCCGATCCCAGGGCTTAAGGAGATGGACAACCATCCACGCTCACACCCATATCTAGGGGCAATTTAGAGTGTCCAATCAGCCAGCCTGCCATGCATGTTTTTGGAATGTGGGAGGAAACCAGAGTACCCGGAGGAAACCCACGCAGGCTCTGGGAGAACATGCAAACTCCACACTGGTGGACCGACCTGGATTTGAACCCAGGACCCTTGAGCTGTGAGGCTGACGCGCTAACCACTCATCCATTATAATTACTGCTAGTAATGTTTTATTTTAATTTTTACATAAGTTTGTGTTTAACAATCAAGGAATGATAAGTACCTTTTTATTTTAACCCGCCCAAGGCAATTATTAAATATTGGAACATGTGACTGATAGGTGTTACTATTGGCCCACTTGTTGCCTTTAAGATTGATCGATTGCCAAGACATTAAATAGTTCCTGTTTTTGTCTTTGGGTTTCACCTGTGAAAACTGCATTTTCCATTCTGGGAACACGTAGGCCAGAGAGAATCTATGGGTGAAATGCAAACCATTTCGAATTGATTTGAACTGAAATTAACTGAAATGTGGATTCGAAGAAAAGTGTAGCTTTCCTGAGTTGTTTAACAGCTTGATGTATAAAAAATCACTCAATTAAAGCTGGAGTTCAGAACTTTTGTCAGTTCTCGTGTAGCAGGTTTTTTTTTTAGTCTTTCGCATGAACATATAGAACAGCACCATTGGCGTCCATTTGGCAGGTGACATTCGAAGCTTGGCAGATCATTTATGAAAAGACTGAAGAGCAGTGGACCTAGCACTGACCTTTGCGGTACTCCAAGACTGTCATTCCGTGGTGCTGGAACCTATTCTAGCAGACTTCAGGTCAAAGGCAGATTACACCCTAGACTGGTCGCCAGTCTGTCGTAGGGCACGCATAGAGACAGACAACTGTTCGCACTCACAACGTAAAAAAAAAAGTAAAAAGTGTTGCCATGAACACACACATATCACAGCTCCACCACAGACGTGAGGTGGTGTCACAAAGACACATTTTATGAAGACACTCAGCTATTCAGTTAAACGTGTGTGGTTGTGTAAGTGTTTGTTGTTGTTTAGTGCTAGTGCGGCTGCGCAGTCTGGCCAGTTTAGCACTAAAAGAATGAATGGAATGTTATTTTACACGCACACACACACACACAAACACACACACACACACACACACACACACACACACACTGATGCTTACACACTCTAATTATCTTCTTCACCCACCAACGCATTTTGATTTTACTTATTATAGACAAAGAATTTCTTCTTTTCTAATAACCCAACCTAATCTTGATATAAAGGCTTGTTATCACCGGTTAGATTTTTTTTAAGGAGTGTCGATCATAAGCTTTGACTAAGAAAATGGGGGAATGTATTTAGTTGTGAATTTGGTTAAGAAAGAATAACTTAAAACCAGCCAGAAGAATCAGCTAGTCATCTGTGTTTAAGAAGCACTTGTTTTGAGAAGTTGAGTGAAGACAAAATTGCTTTAAAAGACCTGTCCGTCATACACATTATGTATTTGGTCTTGAACCAAAGAGAGCTGCCATTCTTTTTCCTATTTTCTCCCAGTCAGGTCGGTTTGTCTGCTCAAGACTCAAAGAGTGAAGGTAAAAAAATAGTTAATTCAAAATCCCCTTACCCTCATGAGTAGATTTTTTTTACTTTAAAGATGAACAGGGTTAGCAATCATGTTGCGTGGAGCTCTCAAGACTAAAATCTTGACAGATTTATTTGAAGATTTCCTCAGACACTGTCCACACAATATATCTCTTCTGCTAATTCTGTCGCCCTCCTCTTGTTTTCCAAGTGACCGATTAGTGTCCATCTGTGTTCGCCTCATTGATTTGTGCAGCATTTTGACATTCAGAATGCACTGGTCACCCTGTGATAACCCTGGACACATGCTCCTATACACATAGGAACGAAAGGGCTCTTCTACCCTTCGGACTTGAAGAGAGGAAGAGGCAGTGGATAATGCTTATTCTGCTGTTGAAAGGAGGTCTGACTCTAAATATTTTATGCTCTCCCTCCAAGAGTGAATTGAACAGCGGAATAGGGCTGATATCCTGAGGAAGCGGGATGAGAAATGAAGAAATAAAGGAAGACGGGGTTGAGAACGGATGTGAAAGATAACGTTACTCAAGGGAACTGATCATTATTACTGTGAAAGTAATGGTTTCTTCCGTGTCCCTTGAAAGATTCAACCAGGGTCAGAGAAGGGATGCAAAACACAGATTATGGCTTCAAATTGTGTCAATGGACACACCTCCCTTGCTCAATAACCTGGTGAAGAAAATTGAGAACATTTGTCAGTTCATTTTGAAAGTCAGAGTGGGAATTGGAGGTCATAGATTTGAGACTGACTGTCTTGTTATGTACTATATGGGTTAGGGGGCACAAGGGCACAAGGAGATGGGCAATCATTCACGCTCACACTTATATATACCTATGTGTATTCAACCAGCCTACCAAGCATCTTTTTGGGAAGTGGGAGAAAACTGGAGGACCCGGAGAAAACCCACAAATACCTGAGGAGAACATGCAAACTCCACCTAGGGAGGAGCCACCTGGCATTGAACCGTCGACTCTAGAACTGTAAAGCGACGCGCTAACCACTCGTTCACTGGGCTACCCACAAATTGTTCAGCCACTTTATTTATTTATAATTTAAAGGTGGGATGTTAAAACCAGCTATTAAAAAATGTCCAATTCGAGACAACCCTTCCAAATGTTATTGTTGAGTAAATGAGGATCCAAAATAATTTTATACAATTTATACCTCGATAAACATTCCAAATTTGAAGTAACTATATTTTGAATGCTTTGCAAATATATTTCATTTCAATAATTCAATTAATTAATTTTGAAATTTGTTTATACATTCCTCCGTTGTGGTTATCCTGCAATGTTTCATTATTTCCTCCAGACGCTCTCCATTATATTGGCCTGTTTCTTCTCTTTGTGGCCATTGGTCATGGTTTTGTGGTTCAATAAAAACAATACAGAACAGTAATTTTTATGTCTAGCCTCAAAATCTAATACTGGGTCTTAGTCTTTTCCTTGATTTCTAGATATGAGCCATGCACAAATAATATGGCTCGGTGCCACTGAAAGTCTTTCCCAATCTTCCAAGCACAAAAGTCAAGGCTACAAAATTAACTTCACAAAAAAATCAGTTTAAACATTGAAATCATGAAAACCTATAATTAAATGCAAAGGTAGGTTAGGAACCAGGTAGGTAAGAAACCCTTGTCTAGTACCTTAGCGATCTACTGGTAGATCGCGATCTACATATTGAGCACCCCTGCTCTACACGATGAGGCGGCTTTGAATGTGTAATAAGGTTTGGGCTAATGCCTTGCACAACACTGGAAAACCGAGGGTTCCAAAATGGGCATCTGGCTCGTGGTTTGGTTCTGAGATCAGACATATACCTGGACAATGCATATACAGTACATGCATGTATTGCATTCTTGAAATCCCCTCTCATACTATGAAGAATTCTTACGATTGGCTGGCAACAAATTCAGCGTTTAACCGGCCTCCTGACTCCTGGTAGCTGGGGTAGGCTCCAGCACCCCTGTGACCCTCGTTCAAAATATTACTGTACTGTAAATGTTAGTGTAGGCAGTGTTTATCATGAACCACTAGAGTGCAGTCTAACACAGCACATCTAAGACCAGGCCTCCATTTCATATGGCATATTGGGTTAAAGGCCTGGAACTAGTCATTTATCATATGACTGATGTATCAGTTATCCAATAACATTTTTCACAATTTCACATTTTCATTATGTTGGCTTATGATACACGTTGAGAGAATAAAAATGCGCCAGGTTTGCAATTTGGATTAATGTGTGACTTGAGTGTGTGCAACATTCTTGTTTGGGTACTATAATTAACCTCTTTGTGTGGTGTAACTGGTGTACAAAAACTTTGACCTGCAAAGCCGCCCTTCCAAGGGAGGTCACTTTTTCGCTTCTAAGTGTGCTTGTTACCATAGTGATCTTTTGCTCTGACAACACTTGTAACTTGACTCACCAGTCAGGTAGGGCAGGTAGCCATGACGTTGTAAATGATTGTGGCAGGAGGCGTAAATGTGGAGGAAGGGCCAATATGAGAAGGAAAGTGAATGAACAGAAAGAAAAACTCCGATCATGATTGCTTTTCTCTGAGGAAAATAAGAAAGAACAACAAACTGAAGGAGAAACACCATGGAGGGCAACTTTGGGGAGGAATATGAGACTTTTACTAACATCTCTCTGGCAGATGACCCAGGTAAAGCTTCACAAAGTCTTCCTTTCTACATGTGAACAAAAAGGGAGTTTATTTTCTCGTTTCAAAGTTAACCTGAAGGTACTATGTACCCAGAAATTTAGACAACTTGAATTTTTAATTTAATCTCTAGCGAATATCACATTGTAATCTAAAAACAAGGTTAAAAATAGCAAATTTTGAAACCATAAATGCATTCTTAGGAAGACACAACTGCTGTATGTGATTCATTCCATAGCTAACTTGCTCAGATACTTGAATGCAATACAAAACATATCATTTTTTCATCCTTTTCTGGGACCATGGCTCATCAGCTCTGGTAGTGAGCTCCTGATTCGCGTGCCTTCAACGCTCGTTGTTTCTTGAGTTTTTATGAGTGTGTGTAACATGATTTTGAGTTGTGTGTTTACCCGTGTGAATCTATGTTTACTGCCAGTGACAATATCACCATATTGGAAATTTTCTTTGCATTTCTTTTTCATTTGGCTTAATAAATCATTTCTTATCTTTTTTTCTGCACGCGTACATACATTTGCATACATATTTCATACAAAATTGGTATAGCGTCATCATTTTAAAGAGTTTAGAAGATTGTATTTTATATTTTGTGGAAGGAATTACGCAAATTTAACACAAAAACATGCTTCTATTCATGAAAACTCTAAGTTACGAAACCACTTCTGGAACTAATTAATTTCATAAGTTGAGTTATCACTGTATATATTTCATTAATTCATTATCCAAGCCGGCTATCTTTACATGGGTCATGGGAATGCTGGAGCCTATCCAAATGTACAGTGACAGAAAAAAAACATCTAAATCTAAATCACAACGAAGATCACTTAATTTATCAAAATGCATTTTTTCATTTGTATATATAAATTGCCCATCGAGGATCATTTGGACACCCCTGGTTTAGCAAATTTACACATCATATAGATGGGAGAAGAACAGGGTCATTTTTAGTTTTTTTCTTTAACCCTAATTTTTAAACTGTGCTTGCTATTAAGATTGTTAATAACAATTGTCTTTATGTTTTTTTAATACTATAATAAATTCAAAGGGGATGAGTGTTTAGTGCGTTGGCCTCATGGCTCTTGGGTCGTGGGTTCGATCCCAGGTTGGCCCTCACTGTGGTTGCGTGTTCTCCCTGGTTTTGCGTGTTTTTTCTCTGGGTACTCCAGTTTCCTCCCACATCCCAAAAGCATGCATGATAGGCTGGTTGAACACTCTAAATTGCCCCTGGTGTGAGTGTGAATGTGAGTTTGAATGGTTGTCCGTCTCATGGTGCCCTGCGATTGGCTGCCAAGCGAATCAGGGTCTCCCCCGCCTCTGGCCCGGAGTCAGCTGGGATAGGCTCCGGCACCCCCCTCGACCCTAATGAGGATAAAGCAGTTCAGAAAATGAGAGAGATCAAGCCCTATCTGGTGTGTCGTTCTGGTGCCCTCTGTCGGTCAGTCTAGGCAAACACAAACGGAAGTGAGGAAACCTCATCAGATTCTCCCGTTGTCGTCATCGTCACTGAAACACCGCGCTAGTGGGGGTGTGTGTCCGTGTGTGTGTGTCTTTCTGTCTGTCTGTCTGTGTTTACAACAAAAATCCGTGTTTCGGAAACTACGCGTTCTTAATTTTGGTGAGTGGGAACAAGAAGGCTTGTTTTCGTCTGATGCTCTTTTCCGCTCTTGAATATAAGATGTGTACATTGACGTCTAGGCGCATTGGCCGAATGGAGTCAATAGGGCGGCTTTGTAGAAATTAATATTATTCCCTTGGGCGTTTTGGGTGCGCACGCCTTTGCGTTTACGTTCTTTTTGGGAGATGCTATATATGTTGCGGTTTGTTTAGTGGGCATCGTGTCGACCCAGTTTGCCGCAAAAGCTAGTTAGCCGGCAAAGCTAACCCAGTTGTCAGAGACATCACTGGACGTGGCTTAGTTTTGCAATTATACCAGCTTCACTGATCTAATGCATGAATTATCATCATCTACTTTTGATACTCATGTATCAGTTGTTAGTGTTGACTGTGTGCGTTTTGCTTTGTTTACTAATAGTGGCATCCACATCGGCCTAAAAGGGAATTTACTTGCGTTAAATGTCAACCTCACAGAGACTTTTATTTTGAAATAATAATTTAGAACTGTCATTTAGAGTAGAGTTTTGATTTTACTTAAGTGACTAAATTAATGGAGTTGTTCCAGTTAAAACGTGGCACCGGGCAAGGCAATGTAGTTTTTAAAGTGTGCTTTGTTTATTCATAGTTAATCAGTAAAATCAGGGTTTGAATTGACCCGCAATTTAGATGCTTGATCAATAGATAACCTGATGAGAAAACTGTGGGAGTGTCATCTGAAGGAACTAACAGGGTGCGGCATCTGCTGCTCAGATCCTCCATCCTTCTCATCAATCGATGCATCCTTGGTCGGGAATTTCTAAACTGTTTTCTTCACGTGACACTAAGAAAAAGCCAGTTTAAGTGTACCATTCCGAATTGATATCTACAGCTGAATATTTACCATCCACACGTTCACACCGACAACAGTTAAGTTGTGCCTCTGCTGCATTGCATCTCATTTTTATAGGCTCTAACATTACAAAGGCAAGGTGATATATAGAGTTGCACTGTTACATTGTAATATCTTGTGCAGCAACAAGATCTTTTCGAAAAGATGTGAAATTCAGAGCAGCAAAAGTACACCTCTTATGGTGATTATAGAACCACACTTGCTCATTAATAGTTTTTGTCATTCTTCTACAGTGGACAGGAGAACTGCAGCCCTGTATACTAAGCCAGAGAACGATCTCTTCATCATGAATTGCGACATAGATGGTATGTGTATTCCTTAGTAACTTCAGTGCAAATTATGGTAGTGAAGAAATGATGCTAATTGATTCTCTTTCAGGGGACATGGAGAACCAGGTAGAAATAGAGGAGAAGACACGGCTAATAAATCAGGTGTTGGAACTTCAGCATACTCTGGAGGGTAAAGTAATCATCCATTCTTGTTTTCTTAGAGCACTTATGTGCCTCAATGAAACTTCAAGGGCTTATTAATTTAATAATCTGTTACGATCGCGCCGAGACGTCATGGCGCGATCAGAGGGATTTGGACCCAGTAGCGGGGAAGCAGGAGGGGACGAGACGAAATGTGCTGATGATAGTAACTTTAATGACTCAAACGCCTTACAAAATAACAAGGACTTGTACATCCCAAAACGAAACAAAACCGGAGCATGGAGAACAGTACCTTTGTGGCGATGTATGCAGTATCACGCAGTACAATCCGACAGTGACTACCACTTCCGTGGTGCTTAAATACACACATCAGGAAGTAATCATGAATCACTCACAGCTGCTCGAACCCAACGGCAAGCCAGGAGGGACAAACGAGCTGCTCCTGACATAATCGATTCATCTGTGAATTTCTTCTTCACTAATCAGTAAGTTAAAAATATTCTATCGCCAAGCAGAATATTTCAAATTGACTGGGAAGAAAATATGAAAATATGAAGGCATAAAATGTGATGTATACACTGATTTGTTCTGTAGCATGTTAAAAAAAGGCTAAATATTGATCATACTAACAGACACTTCAGCTCTGCCATTCACATGAAGTCTTGCCACAAATACATACCTGTCAACCTCTGCCGATAACTGCCCTTATAAATGATTATGATTCCCCTTACAAACCCCCAAAAAACCTTACAAACACCGTACGAAACTGTCCTTAAGCCTATTTGTCCGTACTTTGTGGGACCTATAGCGTCTGCCAGAGGGCAGCAGCTGGAACAGATTGTGACCAGGGTGGTATGGGTCCCCGATGATGTTCCTGGCTCTGCTGAGGTATCGAGGGCTGGCAATGTTTTCCAGTGAGGGCAGAGAGCAGCCGACGATCTTTTCGGCAGTGTTAATCACTTTCTGCATGGCCTTTTGTTTTTGTATGAACAATTTCTGTCCAAAAAACCTATAAATTGAACAACTCGTCTTGTTTGTGCAGACCTGTCAGCACGAGTGGATGCAGTCAAAGAGGAAAATTTGAAGTTGAAGTCAGAAAACCAGGTCCTCGGTCAGTACATCGAGAACCTCATGTCTGCGTCCAGCGTCTTTCAGACCACGGATACCAAAAGCAAACGCAAATGAGTCGAGCTATGGAGGCACATGGTGCTGGACAGGTGCTACATACTCTCCCACACCTGGGCCCAAATGTACAATGCTTTTGTCACCTGTTCTTGGTTGCTACGACTGTGACGATTCACAAATGTCATCTGGCACTTCTTGCAGGTTCATATTGGAGAAAAATCGGCAGATGTTGAGTCTTAATTAGTGTGTGAAAAATAGACATGTAAAAATACCTGCGTAGGTAACTTTTGAAGGCGTACAAATTCAAATATTTGCAGCTCACTGCCGAGCTTTAAAAAGATTTCAGTTAAACGTTCATTCATAGTTTCAAAAAATCAGCTACGTAAATGAAGACTCCTGTCAGATGACGACAATGATTTAGTTACGGGTCATGAGTGGCTTCATATTGTGATGTTTTTGGTCATAACATTACGCTGGCATTACCAACCTGATTTTCTGTGATCCCAATTTCCTGTCTCAGCCTTCCGGCAACCTAACATATAAGTGGAGTAAACTGGCTATGACTTTTATTCTATCATGTTTTTGTTATTGTCATCATGGCCAAACATTGCATGACTGTTTGGTTTTTGTCACTGCCCAACGATGTTGCTGTAAAGAAATGTATTAGAATGGCATGTACACTTTGGTCACCCATCATTTTGTTATTTTAGGACATCTATAATGAACTATTGACTATTTTCACCCGTCATTTTGTTATTCATGGATATCCATAATGAACTATTGACTTATTTCATCAGTCATGATACTAAAAATGACTTTTTGATGAAGGTTATTTTGTAAAATTGATCTGGATGAGGTAAGACAGGAAGATCAAGATGTGAGCAGAGAACAGATGCTTTCTATTTAAAAGCAGATAAGTGCATTTGAGTGTTATTGATCTACTGTGGAAGACCAGGCCAGAAAATGTTCTTCACATTGAACTGAAAAATGAAGGGCGCGGCCTTTTCAAAATGAAATTAGCAGTAAATTGTAGTTCTCAAGAATTGTTTGATTGGAAAAATAATGTCTCACCAGTATGTGGAATTGCTGCTGTTTAAAAAGGGAAATGTTGTAATTTAAATTATTTTGATATATTAAGTTGTATGAAAGTATTTTAGAGTACAGTACACCCTCCAGGATCCATCTTGTATGAAAAAGATACCCGGCACTGTTACTTTGAAACATTGTTTTTAATAAAAGCTTAAGATGTATGCACACTCTGGTTTTGTATTCTCTCTGCAACCAGCACATTACACCTGAGACAAATAATTCCATATTACGTACTGAATTATTTCATGTACAATAGTAACAGTAGCAATGTGATGCTTTGCAAAAAAATATAAACAGATATGGTTATTTCCAGTGACTGGCAAAAACACTACGAAAGCTTTGTGGTGGTCAAAAAAAATGAAATGCTCCAAGGCTAACCGGTCAGAACCTGCTTAGTGGGATTTTGCAAAAACTTCATAGAATTGGCAAAGTATTCAGTTGTTGCTAAGAACTACACATAACACCCCACTTCCTTAAAAGAGATTTTTTCCACAGTGTGCCCTTCAACGTTATCCTCCATCCAGCATTCATTCATTTTCTGAACCACTTATCCTCACAAGGGGGGTGCTGGAGCCTATCCCAGTTAACTTCGGGCACGAGGTGGATGACACCTTGAATTGGTGGGCAGCCAATCGCAGGGCACGAGGAGACACAACCATTCATGCTCACACTCATACCTATGGGTAATTTAGAGTGTTCAACCAGCCTACCATGCATCCACACAAGCCCGGGGAGAACATGCAAACTTCACATAGGAGCACCAACCTGACCTGGGATCGAACCCAGAAGCCATAATAATAATCTCTAAATTGTTAAGTACTGTACAAGAGAAGTGTTCATGTTTTCTTTTCTTTTCCATGTATTTAGACTGTAGTAACCTCTTGACCGTGTGCGGTCGTTTGGTCGCTGGTATTTTGGTCGCCGTCTTTTGGTCGCCGGACTTTTGGTCGCGGTCTTTTGCTCGCCCGGACCCAAACAACGGGCGACCAAAAGACCGGCAACAAAACAAGGTAAAACAACACGGTCTACGCATCAATAAAAGCCAACAATGGCCCTGAGCAGTTTCACTGAGCGGACGTGTGTGTGTATAAGAGTTTGTATGTACATGAGTTGTCCCCTTAAGAAGGGACGTCAGTCAGGGTCTTAACAAGTTCTCCAACAAAACACAATAAAAGTACGGGAAATTTGGAGCTTTTCTTTAGCCTAATAATTAATAGGGCAGTAAGTATGACTAAATAATAATTCACAATTTGTATTTAGGGAATTTGAACAACGATTGAAATGGTAATTATCAATAACCTTCCGGGCGACCAAACGACCGAGTACCCCTCTTGACACAGCATGGTGTTGCATTCTACTAGAATTCTTTAAAGTGGAAAAACTCAACTACTATACAGAAGCTTATTGCATTCAACTTAAAAACAAAAAAAAGCCCCAGCCATTTTTCAAATGATTTTTTTAAAATTAATTTGAAAAATGGCCAGGCCCTTTTTTATTTGAGGTGAATGCAATAAGCTGCCATACCGTACAATTAGTATTTTTCATGTCCTTAAAAATGTTCTTGAAACAAAAGGACATGAGGTTAAAGTCCAGTTGCTGTACACTGCCTTTCCTCTGAGGAGACAAATGGGCAGATTGATGGTGCAAGAACAGAACAGAATGAACCAAGGTGATGCATGGGGATTGGTTGAACAAGGTTGACCAAATAAATATTTTGAGGCACAAGAGTCAATGTTGGGAGAAAACAACGACCCAAAATCTTTGCATTTGAAAGGTGAACTGAGGAGACAGATGAAAATGTAACAGTCAGGGTGACTGTGGGCTATCAAGAAATGGGGATAGCTTGCTCTGTCCTGCTCAGGCAAGGAGCGATGGCTCTTCCAAGTCGTCCCTGGAGATGTCCAGTTTACCCTCCCCTTCCTAACAGCTTGTTTGTTGCTCATGACATTGTCACTGGCTCCCTCCAGCTGGAAGAAAGGAAGTAAACGACCAACCATTAGCAAATTGAAACAGTAATCAGGTATAAAATAGGTATTACATGATATTTGATACATATTTAGGGTGAATTCTGTATTTTAGCTTTCCCCTTTCTTGCTCCAAGCGCTCCTTGCACATATTTGTATATTTCAGACAATTTTGTGTTTAGAATGTTAAGACTTTTTTCTGTAGTAAACTTATTCTGGCTATTTTATGTTGAATCATACCTGTCAACTTCGTCTACATACAGTTTAAGGGCAAAGGTGCCATATTTAGTAATAAGGAAATGAAAACCAACCCATTCATCTCATTTTTTTCTCTCCAGACCTTTACGTAAAAAAATGGTTATTAAGCATACAAATTACGCCAATATAGTTTCAGCCTAACTTCTGACCACGGTAAACAATATTCTGGTCTAGTATTCCTAGTAGTCCTGCTTCACTTACCTCCTCCTCCTTTTCTTCTTCTCCATTGTCCACCACCCTCTTGTTGATCCTCTTTTAGATCATCCGTGTCCTCTTCGGTCTCTATTATAGTATTAAGTGACAGTGTTTAAATGTATTGGAAAAGCAGTATTATAAGAAATGTGTCTGTCTTACTTGCAGCTTCATCTACGGCGGTGGGCTTTTCATCTTTGTCATTCGTGCATGCTGCTTCTTCTTCCTCTTCTTCCTCTTCCTCCTCTTCTATATCTGCCTGTGGCAAATCCACTTTCTTGTACACATAATCATTTGGTTTCTGTGATAAACAACCATATTGGATTAAGATTGTGCAGATTACTATGAAAGCATGATTTAAAAATAGCACATGCAGGGTACCTTCGGCCAACAGAAAAGCACAACAAGTCCAACAGGCAGACCAACTGTCAAGATGTAGACCACCCAGAGCCATGGGCGCTCTTCCGCTGCAATCATCAGCTGGGCAAAAATCCCAGGCTGGTGGAGGGGGTAAATTAGGATAATTGTTTCTATAACTGAGCGTTCTAATGAAATAATTAATAACACTTACCTCATTAGCACTGGCCACCAGCTTCTTTAAACCCCAGCTGTCTGAGGCCCAACGGTCAGCAATTTCTTTGCGGGTGGTAATAACGAAGTTGTCGAAGTATATATCGGAAGTCATGGACCACAGTTCTAAGCCCACAGCATTGAAAGGTGCCATTTTGAATGGGTGCAGATCCTCAAAATATTCTGGGTTGATTATTTTACGAGGCTTCCAGGCACCCTATGGAGGAAAAACTGAAATGAAGCTCAATAAAGAAGTATTGATATACAGGCGCAGCAGGGCCTGATTTACTAAAATCGCAAGAGCAAAATTGCATGTTGCTGCTGTATCTTTTTTCCGAGAACAGAAAAAGTACGGAGTTGGCGAGAACGGGAGCACTGAGAATAGTTTTCAAACCACTCAGTTGCCGAGCCGCCATAATCCTGTCGATGTCCCAATTTTCATACAGATTTATATGAGCAATCAATTTTACCCCCATTTCTGCATGTTTAAAATCTTTACTTAATCATACCCAGATGACAGCAAAAGTAATTTCAGGCAGTAAGTGGTGAGTTACCTGAAAGTTGGGGTTATCTATCAGTGGGGCCTTCCACTTGCCCTTATAAAGAGGGTTGTTAATCATGGGTGGCTTCCACGGACCACACCCTGGAGCACTTTGACAGTTTGAGTTGGGGATCTTTGGGGGCTCCCATTCTCCGTCCATCTTGTCATCCCTACACACAGAAGAGCTATCAGGCTGCATTCTTCTTCAGAATGAATTAGTCATGTCCCTATCCCGTATTCAGTGTTGGTATCTGCCCCAGATATGGCTATTTTTGGGTTATCTGGCAGTATCGGATTTGGTCATACACTGATCCAGAATTCACGTTTGTTTTTGGCACTATTGTGCTTTTTGTTTGCTGTAAATCAAACCTTTAGGGTTTAGGCCAACATGTCCGTTGTGTGGGACTATATTTATTTTCAGAAATAGTTGTGAGGAAGGATCAGGAATACAAAAAAAAGACTTATCATTTACTGCTTGCAATATTAAAAATGATTTGTCATTTAATGCTTGTAATATTAAAAATGATTTGTCATTTACTGCTTGTAATATTAAAAATGATTTATCATTTACTGCTTGTAATATTATATGCATTATTTCCACTGGCACAAAAATATTGGTATTTGCAAAAATCGGATCGGAAATCCAAAAATCAATAATCAGGATATCTGTGGAATGAATAGCCAAACTATAGCCTACTCTAAGCAACCTACACTAAATCATGAATGAATAAGAAAATGATAATAATGTTCCAAAAAAAGCATAGGCTGATTCTCAAATGCCCAGTTACACTTTTCGCTTTGTAATTGTGTTATTGCTCGTTTGTTGGACATATACTCCATGTTTCCCATACCAGTCTTCTGGTTTCTCAGCATTTGGGTCGGAGATGTATTCAGCGTCGTCATCTAGCCAGCCCTCTGGCTTCAGTGCATTTGGATCTTCAATTTTAGCAGGTGCATCCTCATCCCTGTCAACAATGTGTTTTTACAACAAATATATTTGTAATTAGAAATTCGCTGGAAACATGCAAGTATGCCGTTTGCAATCACCAGTCATCAGGCTTGGAAGCATCAGGGTCCGGAATCTTGGGCCTTTCATCCCATTCTTCAGGCTTGGAGTCGTTTGGATCGTCAATTTCTTTTGGCGGGTTGACTGGAGGAACCACATCATTCAGCATGTTGCCACGACTCACACTCGACTGGTCAATGAACACCTCATAGCTGTTATCTGGGTTTAGGACTGGAAACCGGAACACAGAGATGTACAAGATATTACTGGTGTGTAATAGCAACGTGGTATTATGAGGTAGCTTTATATTATAACTTTGGGGTGGGAAGAAAACATGACAATTGGTATGACAGGATTGAGACAACTTGAAAATGGATGGGATGAGGCTGTACACATGATAATAGTTCATTCAATCATCATCCGTAAAAATCCATCCATCTTCCATATTCCACATCCTCCTAAGGATTATGGGGGTTGCTGGAGCCTATTGGGCAAAAGGCAGACTACACCCTAGACCAGTGGTTCCCAAACTATCTTACCTGACGCCCCCTTCTTGCTTCCAGTAGACCCGCAGCCCCCCCAATGCCCCCCACCCCTCCCACTTCCTCTTTTGCTCATGTGAACTTATTTTATTTTATTGCATTTATTTCTTAGCATTGTTCAGGAAAACAGATCTCTGTTAATAGAAAACGGGTTGGACCGTTGGAGTGACTGCTATAATCATATTTTGCATGTATGTAATGGCAGATATTTGTTCTTTGATTTTATTATTCTTATAATCTATGTAAACATTTTTTTAGCAGATGACTTCACGCCCCCCTTGAATTCTCTTTACGCCTCCCTAGGGGGGCATGCCCCCCAGTTTGGGAACCACTGCCCTAGACCAGTGTTTCCCAACCTTTTTTGAGCTGCGGCACACTTTCTGCATTGAAAAAAATCTAAAGGGAAACCAAACACCTTCCGGTTCAGGTTAGCGAGAAATAAGCAATAAAATGACAGTTTCACAATTTGAATCTTGTAATAGCATAATCTATAACTTAACGTTCATCATGTTTTGATTTTAACCTTGTAATTGTTCAATTTTAATCTCTTTATATTCATATTATTTCTGAATATTACATTGTATGACTTCTTACAATTTCCCGCGGCACACCAGTGTGCCCTGGCACAGTGGTTGGAAAAGACTGGTCGCCAGTCAGCCGTGGGACACACAGGGAGACAGATAAGCATTCCCACTGAAAATCACGACCCCACCGAGGGGGGATCGATCCGACACTTGTCCACGCTGAAGTCAGGCAAGTGAACCCCAACACCACCAGGTGGCACAGTAAAAGTTGTACACCAAATTTTGTTACAAAGGTAATCTGCATTAGGACAGAATTGGGACCCCACACAAACACCACCATACCCAAAGTGTAGAGGTGAGTTTTCTTGTCAGTGTAGAACTTCTTAAGATCAACAGCTGCTCGCTTAGCGTGCTTTTCCTCAATATCTTTGTTCAAGGGATTCTGGTGGCGGAAAATGAAGTGCACCTTGTAGTCCTCCCCGCACTTGTCGGGTCCAAACATAATAGAGTAGGGTGTGCGATCATGGAATTGCTCCTAAAGGGCAGGAGAATGTATTGAATCCACAAACCTATTTCTAAGGTATACGAGCAGTCTGATACTATTGTAAAGTCATTTTTTTTAAATGACCGTCATGAATTCATGCCCTGCACATATTGATGATCACTTTTTCATATATGCATGAAATATTTTACCCACCAGATCCACATCACCAGTGTCTGAAAGCAGTTTAATATAAGCTCCCCCACAGTCAATGCCATCCTGAAAATTAACCTCGTACCTGGAAAATGACAGAAAAAAAATGTACTTTCAAGAGAGTTTACCGTGTGGGGAAAACATTCCTTTTAGTTAAGAAAACCGGGAAAAGGTTGCGTGTACTGACTGTAGTATTAAGGGTTCATTCTCAAAGATGAAAGGTTTGTCAAGCATGGCGGCAATGGCATGATGCTTGGCACGGGACTTGAGCACCAAGCCTTTGTCTCCTGGAATTTTATTTTCCTTCAGCTGCTCCACAGCCCACTTCCCTACATTTACCGTAACACAGAAATTCAACAATGATTTTTGTAGAGAAAAACATGGATTTGCTCTTTGGGAAGAAAAAAAATCGAATACCGTAATTACTCGAATATAACGCGCACTCGAAAATAACACGCAGGTAATTTTGGGCCAAAAATATCTGGAAAACCGCAGTCATCGAATATAGTGCGCACCTGAAATTTCCCGCTGACGAAAATCAGAAATCTTACCTTTTTTTCTTCGTTTCACGATTGTTTTGTTCAAACTAATTTATTCATTAGAATCCTTCAAATGAAGAGTTCCTCTCTCTCTTTGTCTGTCCTCTTGTTATGATCGCGCCGCGTCGCTGGGTCGTCGCAGCGCGATCGGGGGCATCTGTTACGGTCGCGCCGCGTTGTGCAAATGCAGGAAGCAGGAGAGGACGAGGCATTCAGCGTGATACGGAGTCCTTTAATGAATCAACCAAGGCGTGGAAACAAACGTGGCCGCATGCGGCGCGCATACGGACAGAGGCAACAGAATAACGACAGCTAGCGACCGCTAGCAACCGCTAACAACAGTCAATGATAGTCAACGATAGTGAACGATCCGGCGACGTGTGATGACGCGTCGCTACTTAAATACAGGAAACGAAAGCAATGAATGGATTGGCTACAGCCGGTATGCGTCAACTTCCTCTTCCTCCCACAACACATCATCCGATTGGCTTTACGAGATGACGTAAAATCCGTGCGTCGGCTGTACGAGATGACGTAAAATCCGTGCGTCAAAGTGAGTTTGACAATGCTTTTTTCGATCGAAAATTTATAATTTATTTTAGTTCTTGATTATAACACTGAACTGAGAGAGGGTGAACTGAGACGAGTACGAGGCTAGAGGGGGGCAGTGGTGGTCTCGGCTTTCCGATTTTCGATCGGGTTTACGAGATGACGTAAAATCCATGCGTCGGCTTTAGGAGATGACGTAAAATCCGTGCGTCAGCTGTACGAGATGACGTAAAATCCGTGCGTCAAAGTGAGTTTGACAATGCTTTTTTCGATCGAAAATTTGTAATTTATTTTAGTTCTTGATTATAACACGCACCCCCAACTATTGGAATTAATTATATAGCAAAAACCTGCGTGTTATATTCGAGTAATTACGGTAATTAAACACAAGCATCACTTTCACATGTTGAATAGGAGCAGGAAACCAACCATCGTATTTGGCGACGTCATCATCTGCATCTTCCTTCACAGTTTTGGATATCTGCCATCTACAAGAAAAAAAAAATACAGAAAGAAGAAATGGCTCGAATTCAAGCCTGGTTTAGTTAGAGCTGCTCTGTTGTTAATTTCCTTGTTTTGTTTACTTGTTCTTGTCTTTGCCTCTTTTTAAAAACAAAGGTATATGTTTCCACTGTCATTAAATTTTCACATGCTACTTTGCACTACAAGTCCTGGATGCATTTTATGAAGACATTACCTGCCAAATGTGCCATCATCAAATGTCTCAGCAAAGTGGACATCTCCAGTAGGCACAGGAGTCTCATATGTTACCTATAAAGTCAACATTAAAAAAAAAATTGGACTTAGTCCCACTGAGTGCACAGGACAGAAGTTCTCTACTTACTTGAAAGGAAACCTCGTCTTTTGCTATGGTTTTATGGTCTGTTTGTTTTGCCATATCTTCTTCATCTTCCTCCTCCTCCTCCTCTTCCTCCTCCTCCTCTTCCTCGTCAGCGACCAAAAGATCAATTTCCTCCTCGTCAAAGTCTACCTCTTTATCGACATCTGATAGGTCCAATTCAGAGCGCTTTTGTGACACTACCACTGCCACGGTTAGGGCAAAGAGGAACAGCATCCGCAACATCCAGCGCCTGTCCAGCTTCATCTTTAAAGACAAAAGGAAATGGCTTGGAGAATGAGCAAACTAGATTAAGTGTATAAAATTATTTAGGGCCGAGAGACTGGTAACGGAGAAAATGGGCATGACATCACTCGAACACAAAGACAAAGAGACATGATCAAAGTCTGTCTCACATGGTTGGTTCCCTCTTACATCAAATGAATCTACTAGTCGACTAAAAATAGTTTTTAAAAAAGTATATGCATATTTCTATATAAGGTGTCTCGGCGGATGACTGATTAGCGCATCGGCCTCACAGTTTTGGGGTCCTGGGTTCAAATCCAGGTCGGTCCTCCTGCATGGAGTTTGCATATTCGCTGCGTGGGTTTCCTCCAGGTACTACGGTTTCCTTCCACTTTCCAAAGACATGCATGGTAGACTGGGTGTACCCCCCTAAATTGCCCCTATGTATGAGTGTGAGCGTCAATGGATTTGTGTCTCCTCGTGCCCTGCGATTGGCTGGCCACCGATTCAGGGTGTGCCCCGCCTCTCAGCTGGGATAGGCTCCAGCACCCCCAGCAAACCATGTGAGGATAAAGTGGTTCAGAAGGTGAATGAATATATAAATATATAACCGCAAAGATACACGTAGTGAAAAAAGGGGTTAAAGTTGTTAATTGTCAACTTTTGAATGGTTGTCCACTTTAGTGACTACTGTCCCTGAAAGGGTTAAAATTTAACCCTTTCATTCCATTCAAAACCATAGCCATCCATTACAAAGATTGTCAGTGATCTTCACAACCAGATGAAATGAATTGGATGTCGTGGCAGCAAATGGGTTAAATGCTATCATATAATGGCATGAAAATATGCAATAAAGTAAAAATTATAATAAAAAAATAAGTAAACTGCTCGTCAATTTTCAATCAGACGAACGATTGATAAAATATAAATTACGAGAGATGTATATTACAAGTGCTCTCTAGGCAAATATTTATACAATTATTTATATAGGCCAATTTTTTTATAATAAAAGCGCAAAAGGTGTTGGGACAGGTCACCGAGCTAACATGGCTGCCCGTGAAACCCACGACGTCCAAACTCCTCCGACAAGAACGCTTGCTGCAGCAGCACCTGCTCCTTCAACTTATGTATTTATCACATCGTCATAAACCAGCAAATAGGGCGCGATTCGGCATATTTTGCAAAATGTCGCGCTCCAAAGAGAATAATGGAACAATGGGGACCGATGGATATAGTGCGAGAAGCCCAAACGATGTGATGTTATCGCATTTTGCATGCATTTGAAGCGATTTCGCAGGATGCATGGGGAATGAATGAGAGGGGACAAACCTTGCGTCGTGTTGTCACGGAGAAATTCTACACCAAACACCGCCAACATACACTTTGCAACGTCGCTATATCGGTTGCTCTTAGTCAGATGACAACATTGAATGCATCGAACAGTTCAATGGTGAAACGGTTCCAACAGGACTAGAGTGCTGACACCTACGCATGCGCAATGCCAAACGTCCTTAGTCACTTATTAACAGTGTACCTTGAATGAATACCGGCACATTTTGAAAGGTTGTCTAGTATGCGAGTTTTTGCATTCATTTTAGTTATTAAATTGCAAAAAACACTTTGGATTCGGTGAAGAGCTGTGTTTAGATTTTGCATTGGTTATCGTGTAAATTCACACGTTGTGGTTAGAGTTGTGGGAGGGTCCAGTGTGTATTAATTACATTGTACATAGTATGTGTATTTCAGATTATTCCCATTTGTTTTATTGCCAAATAATTTGAATCCACATTTTAAGTGTGTAATTAATTATATACTGCATTTCGGAAGTTGGTGAAAAACTAAGGCGGTTGAAAATTGAACAATTGAAGTGCTCGCTTCATAGAATATAATGTTGTGTTCAGCAAACAGCACTGTCACAAAATGACCGACAAGTGGTAACGACTTTCCGTTTGGCTAACAGCACACATGCGCATCTAGCGCCTTCTCCTGGGTCGTTGAGGCGTGACGTAGTTTTTTTTTCCGGGTTAAAGTTTACAGTACAATTTTGGCCATAACATGCATGTGGAAGTCATCATTTTGGAGATTTAAGATCACTCCTAAACGATTAAAGCAAAAATGAAGGAGACGCCGTTGTCAAATTGTGAACGAGATTTCTTGCTGAAAGCTATCCAAGAGAAAAAAGTAGGTACTGCTCCCTAATTTGGAAATGCTATCTGCTGCTGGTCAAAACATTGGAAATGGTTATGAATATATACTGTATTAAAATAACTATATCCATTAATGTGTAAATTAAGTCATGTTAAGCAATGTTCCTCCTCCAGCGCTTAGATGGACGTCAGACGTATGACTACAGAAAGTTAAAGATCATGTTTGGAACTGACTTTGGATGCTGCTTTGTGGAACTGGGCAAAACAAGGTGAATACACACTAAGAAATCTTAAACTGTTATTGTATCTTTAAATTCAACCATCACTGTATTGTATCTTTAAATTCAACCATCACTGTATTGTAGAAAATGTTTCTTCCACTATTGACTCCCAATATAAAATGAAAGGCACATCTTGGTACCAGAAGTCTACAAGTCTGTCAAAAGTTACTGTTATACCCTGCATTTAAACTGGAAACACAGGGAGAAATGACAACTCATCCAGTACATGTTTACTGGATTGAAACTGTAAACACAGTCCATAGCTAGCTTTACCCATACATTTATTCAACATTTTATTCATTTCAAGTTCTGCAAGCTTGTCAACAGTCCATAACAGTCCATGCCAGCATAAGACATGTCACCCTTGTAGACTCAAGTCTGTTGGAGTCCATACATATAGGGTGGTTGAATGTAATACGGCTGCAGGTGTACTAAACATGGGACCACTCCTGGTGCAGGGTAAGCAGGTAACAGCTGGTTCGGTGGCTGGATGTTGTTACAGGAGGGGACACCAAGCTGATTATGCGTCGTGGTGGATGTCTCTCCCTTCTTGGTCGCTCGTAAGTCAACACCTCAGGTTCAGTCACAGCGGTTGGCGTAGAGGTCTCTGATAAGTGATCATCACGAGATCTTCAATAGCCAGGTTTTTTCCCCTCACCAGGCAGGTCCTCCACAGATGGACCAGGCTCCTCCAGCTGGTAGTCAAGTTTTGATTGTACTTGTACGCAAGCAGGGATCCCTACTTCAAGTGTCTGATCAGCTGGCAGTAGCTTGTGCTCAGACACCATCCCTTGGGCATCTCTCTCATTTAGCACCTGTAGGGGCTCGTAGTGGAAGTCATATTTGTCACCACTGTCTTCATCTGACTCTTGAGGATGAGAAACATGCTGCTGTCTCTCTCTCTATACTTTTGTCAATTTTACCTGCTTCTGGTGTTGCCTCAACGGGTAAATGGTAACAGGACATCAGTAGATTTAGGGTTTACCTTTTTCTGGCCTGACTTCTTAAATTGGAAGATCAGATCCCATTTGCCTCACCACTGTGTGAACTGTATCTTCCCAGAAGTCACAGAGTTTTCCAGGTCCTCCTCTTGGTGTCAGTTTTTTTTATCAGATGCGCTCTCCTGGTTGTAGCACTAAGCTCCTCACTTTTGTGTCATAGTACTTTTTACCCCGTTCTGCAGCTTTCCGTGTACTCGGTTGCAATGGTGTACGCCTCATCCATACCCCGTCTCCATTTCTTCACATAGTCCTGCTGACCATTTGTATCTGACTTGTTGCACAGTCCAAAGAGCATGTCAACTGGAAGCCTCGGCGATCTCCCGAAAAGCAGGTAAAATGGTGAATAACCTGTCACATCACAACGGGTACAGTTGTATGCATACACAAGCTTGTTCAAAGATTCCAATACGATTTCTGTGTCTCAGTCAGTGTTCTGAGCATCCGTAGCAATGTCCTGTTCATTCGTTCCACCTGACCATTCCCCATCAAGTGATAAGGTGTTGTCCTGGATACAGCCATGCCACTGATTCTCTTCAACGGTGCGAACAACTGATTTTCAAATTCTCTCCCCTGATCATGGTGGATGCGTGAGGGGAACCCAAATTTCAAGGCAAAGTAATTGAAGATGAGGTTTGCAGCAGTCTTTCCTGACCTGTAGGTGGTGGCATATGCTTGGACAAAATGTGTAACGTGATCGACAATGACGAGGATATATTCATATCTGCCTTTGCATCGATCAAGATGAAGAAAGTCAATACATACCAGCTCAAAGGGCTCTGTTGTCACAATATTTGTCAATGGAGCTCTCTGTTCATGTCATGTTTTTTTTGTTTTAGGCAAAGGCAGGTTTTAGTCACATAATGTTCAATATCAGACTTCATATACGGCCAGAAGATCTGAGGGATACTGTGCGATCGACACCCTGGTGCCCCATGTTATTATGCAATTCTTGCATTACTTTCCCTCTATTACTCTGGTTGGACTAACTGTTTACGGGTTGTGGTGGTTCTGTGCAGAATCCCGTCACTGTCTGTCATTAGTTTGTCCCACTCCCTGAGCAGACATTTTGTCTTTGGGCTGAGTGACTTCAACTCCTCAGCTGGTGGCTTACAACCTGACAGTTTATAGTTCAACAGAGGACGAATGAACAGGTTAGATTGTTGTGCTTTCCTTACCTCTTCTTTTGGTATGGGGTTGATTGATGTAGCAGCTGTCTCATCTACATCTGATACTGAACAACACATCTGTAAGGAAGGCAGAGTCAAAGCGGACATTTCTTGTACCTTAACTGCTTGGATCGTGGCAACAATGGCATCGGGTGGTAGTTCCTCAGAACATTCTTTCATCAACGACTCAACATCCAGCGGCATCCTTGACAAAGCATCAGCGTCACTGTTTTCCCTCCCTGGCCTATATTTTATTGTAAAGTGGAAATCAGCCAATTCTGCAACCCACCTGGAAGTGGTTGCATTCAGTTTTGCAGTGGATAGAATTACTTGAGCGGGTTGTTGTCGTTATACACAGTGAATTTTCGGGCATAGTACAAATAATCTCGGAATTTGTCAGTGATTGCCCGTTTTGTTGACAATGTAGGAGTTTTGTTGACTGCACAGGAGTGAAGTCTGAACTGGCACATCTTTACTGTCCCTCTGATGATCTCGGATTGGCCTCAGATGACAAGTGTTCAATTGCCAACTTCCAATTCTTCTCAAACAGCAACACCTCTCACTGCAATCTGCCTGGTTTGTAGTGTTTGGTGGGGATTTAGGAGGCTCAGAATTCAGTGAGCAGGTTATGGACACTGGACATCTGAACAGCAATCCCAGCAGTGCCTCCATTACTTTTCCCCCTCTTTTTTAAATGGGCGATAATTTATTCTGTCATGCAGAAGTGTCATTCAGATTGTTATTTTTTAATGAACCAATCCCATCATGATTATATTTTATTAGATTCCTTCCTTAGTGTTTGTGTAAGGATCGCCTGGACGATTACTAAATTCAGTAGAAGTGTAACAATACCCAAAAATTTAATTTCTGTTTTTGAAGTGCTTGGTTTGGTGAGTTTTGTACAAAAATGGCAGGTAAAATGATTCAAAATGCTTTCATTTTAAAAATGTTAACAATGGAATGTGTGTAAATGAATAAAGCGACCCATTTGAGGGATGGTTCAAACTATTCAGAGCTTTTAAAATAAAAAAAGAACAACCACCACCCCGCTAATCTTGAAAACACATTCCCTCAACTTTTAAGTGTTAAAGTTTTATCATTACACAGGGTCATGGCCCAAGTATCCTGTGCGCTGGTGGCCCCCAAGGAGAACCGGCCAAATGAGGGAATCATGTTCTTCAATATAGAACTGTCACCAATGGCTTCACCTACATTCGAGCAGAGCAGGTGAAGAATAAACTGTGACTTACTACAACTGCTTGAGTGCTTCTACTGTGTTTTTTTCTACAAATGTGTGGTTTTCTTTCTCCATAGACAATCAGAGTTGTCAGTGAAGCTAAATCGACAGCTAGAGAGATGCTTAAGGAACTCCAAGTGCATCGATACGGAGTCCTTGTGTGTCGTGTCTGGGGAAAAGGTACAAATCAACAGTTGAAAAGTAAAAATAGACTTTCGGAATGATGACATTGCTACATTTGGATGAGCAGGTCTGGGAAATTCGGGTGGATGTACACATACTGAATCATGATGGGAACCTGAAGGATGCCGCCAGCATTGTTGCTATTGCCGCTCTGTGCCACTTCAGGAGGCCCGATGTTGGCATCCAGGGAGATGAAGTCACTGTGGTGAGTTCAAAATAGGCATTGCAATGTATATCTCCTTTTTACTGAAAAAGCTGATGAATACACAGCAGTGTCCTGTCATGTATAAGGTTAAGGGTGGCGGACAAGTTAGACGCAGGGTGGGCAAACTGGTCCTCAAGAGCCGCTGTGGGGGCAGGTTTTTGTTCCAACCGATCTAGTACAGACAGTTTAACCAATGGGGTTTCTGCTGAAACAAGAAGCAACTGACAGCCCCTGTACAAGGTTCTGTTTTCCTATGAGTTTAATTGTCAAAAATCATTTGTTTCTGAGGGTGAATGAGTTTACCTGTCTTCTGTTTGCACGTTCATATGCTGAAATTGAATCTTTTTCTGGTCTTCCAGTATAGTACAGAAGAAAGAGATCCGATTCCTCTAAGTATCTACCACATGCCCATCAGTGTCAGCTTCGCTTTTTTCCAGCAGGGGTAAGTCAGGCTTCAACATATAAAACACAGATTGTTAGAGAGACAATCTGTGTTTTATATGTCATAAACTCATTCTTTCAGCTTGTCTAACAGACACAATATATTGTACACAATAGAATGTTATATGGTGGTCCTAAGGCTGGCCTTGCAATTGTTGTGAGTTTGGAATAGGACCAGGTGGTCCTTACTTGGGACGTGTCCTAGGCTGTCGCAGAGGGTTTTATTAGTATGTTTGACACCACTGGCTACTAGTACAGTAATCCCTCGAATATCGCTGTTAATGTAGACCAGATATGGCCGCGATAATCGAAAAATCGCGAAGTAGGGTCACCCCTATTATAACTTTTTTCTTCTTCTTCAGTGCTAAGTCCTAGTAGCAAGAGTGGCTTCCTCTTATGGGTGTCACTGTGGATTTTCACATTTTTATGAACTTTAAAAAAAAAAATATTTTTTAAAATAATCAATAGCGGAAAAAAATCGCTAAGTAGTGAATTTGCGATAAGTGAAGACGCGATAATCGAGGGATTACTGTACTGCCTACTTTCTGTGCAGGACCTATCTCCTTGTAGACCCAAGTGAACGGGAGGAGCGTGTGATGGATGGCTTGCTGATGATCGCAATGAACAAGCATAGAGAAATCTGTTCCATCCAGTCGAGTGGTGGCATCATGTTACTCAAAGAACAGGTAAATAGTCTCCTGTAATTTTCTATCATTTTTAATTTTTTAAAATGATAACTTGGATTAAGAGTGGAAAAGCTATACTTATGTATTTTGACGTTTGTGGCATTAAAGGTAATGCGATGCAGTAAAATAGCGAGCGTCAAAGTGTCCGAAATCACAGAACTCATCACTAAAGCTCTGGAGAATGACAGAACGGCACGGTGAGTTGACCATCATCTAGTTGAGCGTTCAATTATGAAAGTCCAGCTCTTTTTTTAATGATCATTCTAAACCGTTTTTCAGGAAGTCAGGTGGCAGGTTTGGCTTTGCCGAGTCGATGCCTCAGGAGCGAATTACCGCTATGAAAAAGGAGGAGACGTCAGTCGAAATGACAGATGCGAATGTTGAAGCCAGTGACGTTGTCCTCCAGGCCGAGGGCCCCCCTGAGACGTATCTTACATCTGATGTAAAACTCAAATGCTTTTCTTTTTTTGGGAGAGGGATTTTTACCATTGTGGAACCTTAACAAAATAATAACTAGAAGTCAGTCAGTGGTGGTGCCACTCCCAGGCATGGGCCAAGTTGGCCAAGGGGTCAAAAACAGCTGGGGACTGGAGGAGGATGAAGAGGAAGAATATAAAAGCGATCATGATCAAGAAACAGCTATGGAAGTGGTAGAAAAACAAGGTAGGGAAGATTGGATTCATCAGTTTAAATGCAGTAGGTATTCTTATGTCCGTAAAGCAAATTAATGAATGGCGTATTTAATTCCAGGTCACGTGGTTGAGATATCTGACAGTGAAGAGGAAGAAGTGGTCATACTTGAACCGGAGCCAGTGGCTAAAGTTCAAAAGTAACTTTCCTGTGTGGTCAAAGCAAGCTTGGACTTCTCTGGCTTAAATTACCTTGTTGTCATTTTGAATACTATTTTATTTGTCTCAATTGTTTTATGTCACTAGTACTCAGCATTTTAGCAGCTTGTGCACAAGACGTCCAGCTCATTTATGTTTTTCTTTCTTTCTCCCTGACAGGAAGAAAAGTTCAAAATCCCACCCGAAGGAGTCAGCAGCATCAAAGAAACTGCACAAAAAATGAGAAATTCTTCTTTATCACTGCTTTACTTTAATAAACTGAGGCAGCGCTCTGTGCCTTGGGGGGACCCAACATTTTTTTGAAAATTTGAGCTAATTTTTGAGTACTGATTAGAAGGATGGGTTAAGGTTTGGAAACATTTTTATATAAATATGTTTGAATTGCTTTTCACAGTGATGTTCTTGTCGTTGTTTATTACTTTTCCGAATCGCTTATCCTCACAAGGGTCGTGGGGTGATCCTGATATTTGATTAGTTTGTATGAAAATACAGATATGAAAACATGCACGTGAGCGTACCCCCCCCCCCTTCATTCACAATATACCCGTGTTGCGTAAGTGTAGTTACAGTACAATTAACGTAGTTTAACATCTCTTAAAATAGGCAGAAATGAGGCCGCTTAGATGTTCTATGAAAGAATTTTTTTAAAAAAACAAATACGTATTAGATTGCCAATCTATGGGAATATTACCTAAACACCCATTTGTTATCGGAATGTGGTGCTACTTTTATTTATTGTACAATACATAAAAGATTGTAAAAACGAATTAAACATCAATGCCATTAAAATGTCTCTCAAGAAATAAAGGGCAAAAATTACGAGCCTGAGCAGGTTCCACCGAGATTTGAACTCGGATCGCTGGATTCAGAGTCCAGAGTGCTAACCATTACACCATGGAACCTTGGCTACGTCACGGTGCTTTAGTTGACTATTTATAGTTTTTCTGTTTGACTCAACCTGAAACGCTGGTGTCAAAAACGAGAGTGGATCTGTGTGATTTGATCCACAGATGTTTTGTCAAAACAAAAGAAAACATGTGTTTTTATTTTAGTATTGAAAGCTGTTTTTAACAAATGTCTAGGGACGGAATCGACAATCGGACTTAGTTTTTCCTCTATCCCATTAAGTTATTAAGTTAGAAGGAATGAATGAATGTACTATAGCATCCCTCTGAGTTTAAAGGTGCATTACAGTTTCATTGTAGTATACACATGCTGTTTTATAGCATCAGGACCACAAAAATCACGACTTTTATACGTCATCTCCAAAACATGGACATTGAGTTGGGAGGACAAACCACCTAAAAGAAACCATCATGTTGCCCGATTTCTCTCCATTATTGAGTCGTGTAGTCGTGTGTCTTTTTAATTTAATCAAACAAAGCCGATACATCAACGCACAGTTTGCTGGGTAAAGGCTCACTCAAAAATGACATTCAGAGGTACGACTTAGTTCCTGGTGTTGTATGTAATGGTAGTTTTCACTGCGAGTGCTAAACACACGTTTCTAATTGGTAATTCTGATTGTTCTGTTTTCATAAAAAAATCATTTATACAAAAATTGTTAAGCCAACTTCCTCCCAGCTGTTAACGTCACTATGTTTAATCGCCTTGTCTGGAAAAGCCTGGAGCAGTCACTAACTTATTTTTATTCATTGTATTGATCGTTTATTAAATTTCTTGTAAGATTTCTCATGCCTGTAATAATTGTTTGGTAACTCCCAAATAGCTTGGTTTAATCAAATTTTCTCTGTTTAGCATCAAGATGCAGCTCTTCCTGTGTGCCCAGAACAATCACACAATTGAGGTTACAGGAAAGAAGACTGGGCCAGATCAAGGTAAAACGAGTTCAAAAAAACAAAAACAAAAAAACACAAGCCTGTCTCTATATATAATAACTTGCTTTTTTTTGCAGCATCAGGCCCGTGTCCAGACTCTGGAGTGTCTCCAAGAGATCTTCCTTGCAAGTTGCCTGCTTGAAGATGTGGGGAATATCTAAATTCTGCACTTAGAAGGCTGGTAGGCTAATGTATTTGTTTATTGTAGAATATCTAAGTATTCATCCAAATAAAATAATTTGAAAACATTATTATAATCTTGTGTAACTCAATGTAATATAAGGAAATATATTCCTAAGTCTTTTCTTTTAAATATTTAGTCTATTTTATGTACACAGGTGGAGAAAAGACCAATCGATACATCAATGTGATGACAACTCCCAAGTGTGCTATAGTTAGTGTTTTCCTGTTAATAAAAGTTTCTAACTTCTCATGTTACTTGCATTCTTTTGCTAGGCAAATGAAGTAGACATGTATACAATTCAAGAACCTTTATTTTTCCACAAAAATTCTGGGTTTTGAGATATTAATTATCTTAATTAAAAATGGAGCAGTGCGATCTTCCATCGGAAAATGGACGAAAAATCCTCTTCTTAGCGTTGAAATTCTGGAAGAAAAAAAGTCATGGGACCCATACATCAAGTCCAACATTAAAAAAAAAAAGAAACTGGGGACTAATTAAGTTAAAAAAAGACCAAAAAATAGCTACTAATTTAGGTATTTCCTATGAATATCAAAAAGATACTTACCAAGAAGGCCCTTCCCATAACAACACTCAAGTGTCAATCAACTCTCCTTTGCTCAGTCAGCAGGCCTTCATCCCACTGCAAAGGAGGGAGGGGGTGTGGGGGGATGGAATTATTAGACATACCCCTCTGATGACTTTGAAGCTCAGTGGCTTGGTTTTTCTTTTTGTCTGAGGCGGAGAGACCCAAAAATAATCCATGTCTATATAACAAGGATCTCCAACTGCAGTCCTCGAGGGTCCCTAACCAGTCTATTTTCCATGTCTTCCAACACACCAAAATCAAATGATCATGATCAAGCTCCTGGACAGCTTGCTGATGAGTTGATCATTTGATTCAGATGTGGTGGGAGATATGGAAAACATACTGTACAGGGGCCCCCGAGGACCGGAGTTGGAGACCCCTGGTCTATAACAAAGTACCAGTGAGGGGATGTTGGTGTCAAAGACTGTGTCGTTCACAGTGTGACCCTTTCTTTAGCATTGATTTCGTAACTTGGGTGGACCCTGAAGCGACACAAGATACAAAATGAGTAGGTTTAGTACACATGACATGAAAATAAGAAATAAAATAACCTAAAACACTTGGGTCTTACCTCATCCACAACTTCTGCCTTGCCTTTTTTGGTCTCCATCGATTTTGACAGCATCCACCGTCTCCGTGGCTTTAAACATCCATAAAACACCACAGCGTGATTATGTAACTGCTCATTTAACCATTTGGATGCACAAATGACCCACATTCGTTTCCCATGTTATTTCATCCAGGATGAGTTTTTCAGTCAACCATTTCAAATCCATTCTTTTTTTTTAATAAATATCCCAAAAAGTCATCATTGCTTCCATTTTTCTCTTCTTACACTGAGGAAAAAAAGGTTATTTTACCATATGTTTAAACCCAAGTCAAAAATGACCCCTGCGCTATTGTTCAATGAATGTCTCGCTTGGGTTTTGTCAAAACCACATTTAAAACTAAAAATGAAAAGTTTCAAGCGCTGAGGTATTCCTTTAAGAAAGTGAAGGGAAAAAAAGCCCAGGGTAAAAGGTATGCTATGGGGTTAGGGTTAGGGTTAGGGTTAGGTAAGTGTACTGTTTATTCCTTACACCTCCACTAGATGGCATTTGTCTGGGTGTGAGTTATCCACACAGGTTCTTGCTATTAAAAATCAACACCAAGCCAGTTAGTGTTTTCATTCAAAATTGTAATGTATCATAATGGAAAAACAAGCTAATTTAGCAAAGCTGTGAATACTGAACACTGATATTTAATTATTACACGGATCGAGAAAACAGAAACAATTAAAAAAAAACACTCACTTAGCTGACAAACAGCTCGTTATGGCGTTGACAAGCTTCTCCTTTTTGGCAGTTTTGGCCACATTCTTCATGTTTCCCAGCAATCTGTGCTGAAACACACAATGGAATGATTTCGTATTAAACATAAAGAGTTAGCGGTACGCAATGTAGCCAATTTGTTTGCAAACATTTTCTCCAACCACATGGGGCTTCATCACGCCAACGAAGCTATCTCCCGTCAAAAAGCACTCTTAAAATGAGAACCGGGGCTTCAAAATCCCCAAATGACAACGTACGGAATGCGCTACAGCAGGTCTTTCTATGGAAAATCGTCACTCCTGAGCTGCTCTGCAGTCCACTGCCGTACTGGCTCCTGGCTCATCCGCCATTTTAAACAATGGTGGCGGCCATTTGAACTCTGACCTCGGTCATGCGTATTAAAAACAGACACCAAAAAAATCCCAATAACGTATATTAGACTAATATACGTTATTATGAAAACAATGTAGTATTTATGGTGTCTATTCTTTTGTGCATTTCACATCTACATCTGAATCAATCCAACCCTCAATAACTATTTTCTGATTATAAAACCTTTACTGCAGCTACAGCTGCGACACACACAAAAAGCATCAATAATAACCTCATACAATTGAAATATTATTTAGTAATACGTATATCTGCTTGTGCAGCTCGATACAGATACAGTTTGGTAGCTCTGGCTCGTCCACTCTATCACGAGCCAATCATAGTTTGTGAAAGCGATGACGTATCCCTGCAGGAAGGCGTTGGTGTCGCCAACTCGAAATTTGATTGGTTAAAGCAACAGTTTTATCTACGCTTATTGTATGCTGCAAAGCCTGCAGAACTGACCCTGAAGGCCTCCATGTAATTTCTGACCCTCGTAACAAATAATGGCTTAAATGTGACTGGTTAAATGCTTAAATATGAAAAGACATCTGGAAGTGGCAGCCCAGTGGAGCAAGTGGTTAGCGCGTCGGCCTCACAGCTCTGGGTTCCTGGATTCAAATCCAGGTCACGTCCACCTGTGTGGAGTTTGCATGTTCCCCCTGAGCCTTTAAACTTTATAGTGTGGTTTACCTGAACCTACATGGTGACATACATTTTTGTAATATTCATGCAATTAAAACAAATGACTGTACTTAACATGTCAATCTCAAAGGGTAATTGACATAACCTTTTTCAAATTCTATCTGTTTGAAATATGTAATTGTTTTAATTGACGGCCACACCTCCGGATGACATGTGAATGTTACTGTTATCGTTAAATCTTTTGCTGTTCTTAATGAGTCGGCATACATATAATAAATGAGTACTCATGAGTATCATATTACTTTTCAGAGCTTAAGGAACGGTTGCCAATAGCTTTGTTCTTTCTCTGTAATGTGATAATCATGACTGCTCAAAGCACTCGAATATTTGCAGTCTGGTTGAATCAGACTGTGAGGATACCAAAAAAAGATAGTTGATGACATGTACATTGAAAAAAAAACTAACCCAGAGTGTGGTTTTATACAAGATTATCATAGTCGTGTAAATGTGCGGACGTTTTAAAATTTTGAGAACCAGTGTTGGAAAAAATGGAACACTCAAAACCACATACCTGTCAACCTCTGCCGATAACTGCCCTTATAAATGATTATTGATTCCCCTTACAACCCCCCAAAAAACCTTACAAACACCGTACGACTCGTACGGTGTTTGTAAGGTTTTTTGGGGGTTTGTAAGGGGAATCATAATCATTTATAAGGGCAGTTATCGGCAGAGGTTGACAGATATGTTTAACTAATTTTAAAAAATCACTTAGAAACTACAAACTGAACTAGTTCATTTTATCTGTGAACTGAGCTTTGAACTAGTTTGTGTAGAAAACTTTCTCAACACTATCTGTGAAGTAGTCTTCACACCACTACTCCACATATGACAGCCTTTCCACAAAAAGGTCACAGAACGTTACCACAGAGGGAATGCATTTACCACATCTACATTCTTTTTACAGTTATTTCATTGTACAGATGCCACAGGATTGTTGCTCCCAGAAGAACAAGATGAAAGCTTATTCTCATCTCATTTTCTGAACCGCTTTATCCTCACTAAGGTCACGGAGTGTGCCTGAGCCTATCCCAGCTGACTTCAGGCCAGAGGCAGGGGACACCCTGAATTGGTAGTCAGCCAATCGCAGGGCACAAGGAGACGAACAACCATTCACTCTCGCACTCATAGCTAGGGGCAATTTAGAGTTTCCAATCAGCCTACCATGCATATCTTTGGAATGTAGGAGGAAACCAGAGTATCCAGAAAAAACCCCCACAAAGGCCCAGGGAGAACATGCAAACTCCACACAGATGGACCGATCTGGATTTGAACCTAGGTCCCCCACTGTGAGGCCAACGCGTTAACCACTCATCCACAGGGCCGCCAAAAGCTTATTTATTGCTGTTAATTTTTTTTTGCTTTTAAACTCCAAATCAAAAATTATTTGAAAAATGCAGGGCTCAATTTGGGCCAGATCCTGATGGAATAAGATCCGGTACTTCATGATTTTTGCCTCACTATGATCCAAGTTATTTGGGTCAACCAGTCAGCTTATTGACCAGCTCTGTCGTAATCGAATTGGAAACTTAGCCACAGTTGTGGAGTATTACGTTCAACGGCACTTGTTATTGACTGTGACTACTGGCCCGTGCTGGTGTATTATGTAACATGTGCGCTGCCGTTATAAGAATAGACATGAGGGGGGTATGACCGATGCTTAAGAGAGAAGTCAGAACGGCAGCGATGTTAAGTGGACTTGCTTGCTGCGTTGCATTGCATGGTGTTCTTTGCGCTTTTTGTTGCAGCATGTTAATATAGCGAGTGGAATAAACATTATCTTCATGAGGGTTATTACAATAAAATATGCTGTTCTATTCTGTACTGTGTTGTGGTCCTTCACCACTAGGCAGTTCAGCCCGTTTCAAATTCAAACTTCTACAGTTCTCTCCAAAAGGGAAAAGTCAAATCAAGTTGAAAAGTCCTAAAGCACTTTAAGCTGGATGCAGCTGTAATAATGCTACAAATACAGTACATACTCATAACATTGTAAAAAAATGTTTTAAAAAAATTACAAATGAGAGGAATCTGCGTAATCTGCCACAAAGTGGCTTTTTTCAGTTTTTCACTTCTCTGGTAGCTTCAGTGTATTTGAGAACAGTCAGGTCCAGAATCTGGATAGTGCCGGGTTCTTATTTTATCTGGTTTACCAGAATATACTGTATTTGGAAAGAAACATTGGGAATTTTTACCCAAAAATGGCATAGGTCGTTATTTTTATTAGAGCAGTAAACAGTAGGGCAGAGTGCATGGCATTTCTCTAATTAGAAGTGTGTGCATTTACTGGAATGAAAACCCTTAATGTCGCATTTTCAACTGGTTAAAGTATGAATGGCTAAATAGGGAAATACAGATATTTAAGTGTACTAGTGTAGGACATATACATTATATTTTTGAATATATATGAAATGAATAAATCCATTCTTCTTCAACCAATAGAGGTATATAAGGGGAAGCCACTGTTGGCTCATTGGAGGTTTGGCTATTTTTTGTTTTTCACTCAATGATTTGTGAGTACAGAAAAATTCAAAGTCAAGCTGGGTCACTACCATTTAAAGTATCTCCTGTAAGTTTTTTGACAAGTTTGGCACTTGAAAAGGAAACATCTTTTAACATGAGTCATTAAAACAACTGGATTTTTAACTAATGACTAAATGGAGTACAGTGTTTTTTTCATTTACAATATATTTAAAAAGACAAAACAAGAGGAAGAAGATAATATAGTACTTATGGGATGATGATATTATGTGCAGCGCTATAATCTAGTGTTTCAGTGTTGAATTATTTGCGCAAGTTGGAGTTTGCGTGGGTTTTCTCCGGGTACTTGTTTCCCTCCCAAAGACACTAAACTGCCTCTAGGAATGAGTGTGAGCGGGAATGGTTGTCCGTCTCCTTGTGCCCTGCAATTGGCTGGCCACCAATTTAGGGGGACCCTGTCACAGTTAGCGAGGATAGGCTCTAGCACCTTTGCGAGGATAAGCGGTAGAGATAATGAATGAGTGAATGATATTGTGGCACGTTCTTTCACTTTAAGAAATGAGCGGTGACATATCTCATGGTCGAACGCAGCACTGATAAAGTGACAGTTGATAGAGAATATTATGAAACACAAGTCACTGCAAGGACAAGGGTGAAAGGAAAACAGTCTAAAGCCTTAACTTGTAAATTTATTAGCAGCATTATCCTAAGTAGTTTAAATAATGGCAGCCTGGTGGACGAGAGATTGGCTCGTCAGCCTCACAGTTCTGGGGTCGAGGTTTCGATCCCAGGCTTGTCCTGACTGTGTGGAGTTTGCATGTTCTCCTAGGGCTTGTGTGGGTTTTCTCCGGGTACTCTGGTTTTCCCTCCCACATCCCAAAGACATGCATGGTAGGCTGGTGGAATACTCTAAATTGTGATAATGTGACAGTTGATAGAGAATATTATGAAACACAACTGCAAGGACGACACATTTGTTTAGTCGGACAATATACAGGGAGTGTAATATTCCCAAACATGTCCCATGAGCACCCCACATAAACATGGTTATCATTGTCTCATATCTACAGTAGGTATTGTATTGCAGTATCTCTTTATTCAAGTCAATGGACACAAAACATTCAGCGAAGGCTGGTTGAACACTCTAAATTGCCCCTAAGTATGAATGTGAGTGTGAATGGTTGTCCATCTCCTTGTGCCCTGCAATTGGTTGGCCCACCAATTCAAAGTAATATTCAAAACAACTCCTCCACCCATGTTCTGGATCAAATTCAAAGGAGAATAGCCAGAGATTTGAGGTTAAGTAAATAAAAGTGAATACAGTGTTTCAACTTCAAGCATCTCAACATTTCTTTGTCAGCAATAGCCAAAGACCAAAACAAAGTTAGAGTAGACTAGACATAAATAACACTCTTAGGGGTTCATTGTTTCCCATGACCTCAAGATGGAAACTGCTCAATAAAAAAAACAAAAAAAACAAAAAACAAGAGCTGGGACTTGATGTATTTTTAGTCATTTGTTTTTTATTTATTTTGGTAGCGCAAAGTCGGGGCCTTCAAGGCCTGTTTTGATGTCTTAAACACTGTTAGAAGCACTGTCGCACATTTACATCTCTTATAACTGTCCAAGGTGCTTTATTATCTGGGTGTCGTCTTTCGGAAAATGTCACATCTCTTGTGACATGATGAATTAATAGGACATCTGGGTCACAATTCCTAGGTTGGAGAGTTAAATCCAAGCCTTCCTGGTTAAATTCGACATGTTCCCCCATGTTTGTGTGTTTTCTCCAGGAACTCCGACTTCCTCCAACATTCTGTGTCCTCACTTAGCATAAGTTCATCTGAGGGCTACAAACATTAATGAGGGCAAGCAATTCTTTATTCATGTTTGGATGCCCCAGTTATGTTTCTATTGGGATAATACTTTTCCAACAAAGTAATCTTGTCCTTTCAACTGACCCTATGAAAGTTACATTGCCTATAAAACAAGGGTGTCAGACTCGGGTTGGTTCGCGGGCCGCTTTAACGTCAACTTGATTTCACGTGGGCCGGACCATTTTAGATATATTTAGATTTTTTTAAATAAATGGATTAAAAGAACTGGATTAAAAGCCCTGAATATTCAGTTTTTATAGATCTAAAACAATGTTTATTTTAGCTTTTTTTTATATATTTTTAGATTTTACAAAATGATTTTTGAACTAAAAACACAGAATGATTAAAAATATACAATTATTGATTTAAAAGGGGGAAAATCAGGAAATTTGATATACATCTATACTCTTCATTTTAATTTGATCCTAAAACAGAAAGTCGGCACTCATGATTTACTTTACCGGGCCACACAAAATGATGCAGTGGGCCAGATTTGGCCCCCGGGCCGCCACTTTGACACATGTGCTATAAGGAATTCCATCAAGTAGCTTACTAAATAGAGGATAAGATAGCCTCCTTGTTTGTGGTGCCAGTCTGTGAAAGGCAATATGTAAGTGAAGTTGCTTTGCTTTAAAAATAAAATGTAAAACCATTGCCGATCATAATGCAACCTGACTTTGACCTACTTGACGATTTGGCTTCAATGGATGTGTCAGAGGTTGCTTGAAAACTGTCTCATTAACGCATTTCTAAACCTGACTTTGGTGGGTAAAGAAACACTTGGCATTGGATTGGATTGGATTGGATTGGATTGGATAACTTTATTCATCCCATATTCGGGAAATTTCGTTGTCACAGTAGCAAGAGGGTGAGGATGCAGAAATAGGAAAGGCATTTTAGACATAGACATAAAACAGAACCTGAGTTTTAGTAGTTTTCTTACAAGAGGTGTTTCAAGGAACACATTTAGCCATGATGAAACAAACCCACATAATTAGAAGGTGTTAACAATGCCAGTCGCACCCTGACCATGCTGACAATAATAATAGTTGCTGTGACCTTATGCTAGCTATTTAATTGCGCAACAAGCGAAATGCAATAAGCATGGACACATGGACAGCATATGTGACCCAGGGTGAAGGTTAAGGAATACATTTCAAGGGCTACATGGCAGCAGTTCTTCCATTTGAGGACACAAATGCCCGACCTCTCAAATGAGAAAATGTGTACTGCACCGTCAAGGTCATTTCCACACAAAAATGTAAGCACCAGCGCACAGGGTGAAAGAAAAACAGTCTAAAGCCTGAACTTGCATATTCATTAGCAGCATTATCCTAAGTAGTTTAAGTAATGGCAGCCTGGTGGACGAGAATGGCTCGTCGGTCTCACAGTTCTGGGGTCGAGGTTTCGATCCCAGGCTGGTCCTCACTGTGTGGAGTTTGCATGTTCTCCTGGGGCATGTGTGGGTTTTCTCCGGGTACTCTGATTTTCCCTCCCACATTCCAAAGACATGCATGGTAGGCTGGTTGAATACTCTAAATTGCCCCTAGTTATGAGAGTAAGTGTGAATGGTTTTCCGTCTCCTTGTGCCCTGTGATTGGCTGGCCACCGAATCAAGGTGTTCCCCACCTGGTGCCCATAGTTAACTGGGATATGCTCCAGCACCCCCGTGACCCTTGCGAGGATACGCCGTTTGGAAAACAAACAAATGAGTGTAAATAATAGCATGCATGTTTGGTTAATTTAACTTTTAAACGCTCCATAGGTGAGAATGATTGTCTACATGTACAAATCATGAGGAGACACCTTTCCTGGGTGTACTCTGAAAATATATGAGTGGGGTGTATGAGGAAAATACTTCTATTTACAAGCCCCAAAAATAAACTCAAAAGTTCCCTTATTCTCCACCTCCTTTATTCATTAAATGTATTTGTTTGTTCTTGCTGAGGGGAAATGGAAAGTCAGTCTAAACATTCCAAAAGGTGGGACTGAAATCCAGGAATGAAACAATCAAATCCCTGACTTCATACGGCACCTCCAAAAATAATTTCCTCCTTAACTACAATTTGACCCCAATTGTCTCAGATATGTTCACATTCTAAACTGTATTGTTTTGTCTGTAAAGTCAGCTAATTCAGTACATTTGAATTCTTTTGTTTTAAATCTCCCTTTCTCATATTCACTGCTTTTTCATTTATCTTTGACTTTTGACTATTTGTTATACTAATCCCTGACAACCTTTCTTCCTGAATGTATTGTAATTTGGGTCACTTTAACTGAACTAACTGTGGCAGAAAGGCAGTTGCACACTCCCTGAGCAAACAAAATTTCACCCACATTGACACATTTGAAAAATGTTTACACTTTAAGAGATCAAATACGCATTTTGGGGGCATGTGGAGAGCTTGAGTCATTTGGAATACACTCCAGGCTCCTAACAAAGCACCACAATCCTAAATTACAAATTTGGGATAATCCACACACAATACATGGAAACTATATGCATATATATATATATATATATATATATATATATATATATATATATATATATATATATATATATATATAATTTATTTCCCAACACTTTTATCTTAGCTCACTAGCGGTTTCTTTATTTTACCTCAGTTTGGTGGAGAGCCATATGCACCTATCCAAAGTGCCACATATGGCTCCCGAGCCACATGTTCCCCACCCCTACTTTATAGAGTATGTATGATATATTTAATAAAACGTGCATCATTCTAAATCGTTGGCGTGCTCAATTTTGCGTCTGAAACAAAACCGAGATACGTTGTATTATATATTATATTTTAATAGAATATTCAAGGATTGAGGAGTGAGCCAAACGTTCCATAACTTCCTACTCCAATCGTAATCAAGTATTCCTGAAATAAAGAAAGCATCCAGGTCGGTATTCTATCTAAACAATTTATTACGCGCAAGAGACGTGGATTGGTCACCATTTAAATCAGATCATTTCTTTACCATTCGTATTTGACCATCTGACGTCTTGGGGACACGTGACGTAAATGCCTCTGAACAACAATTCCACCGCGACGCGTTCTGGTTGAGAAATGACGGTAAAAGGAAAAATACTTTCCACCCATGTCAATTAAAGCTTTTTGACAAAGCATAATCGTCATCGGTCGTATTTGAAAATCGAGGCAACCAAATTATATGGATATCTAGTGACACCCAACTAGGTAACAAAACTAGATCACCTATAGTTAATTGTCTGCTTCACTAGTACGTCAACACGCCTTTCCAACAACAAATGGTGGCTGTAGTTGGCAACAATTTTACACATTAAGGAATATAATCAGAAATGTGAGTACATCTGACTACTTATCGCAACAAAAAGTATATGCCTCATTATTTGATGGTTACCCATGCTCCTCAGCTTGAGTTAAACTTGACAACGAAATTTCCCGAATACGGGATGAATAAAGTTATCCAATCCAATCTAATCCAATCCAATTTATTTAATAAAGGGCAGCACATATTAATGAACATTCATATTCATGTTAGTGAACATATATATGTAAATATGTAAGATTGTAGCCGTGGGCCAATTTCCATCTTTAGTCCCTTGTGCAGTTTGTGATCCGACTTAATTTTATTCTTCACCATTCATTCATTGAATCATTTATTGATTCATTCATTTATTCATTCATTGATTCATTCATTTAATCATTTATTGATTCATTGATTCATTATTCATTCATTGATTCATTCATTGATTCAATCATTGATTCATTCATTGATTTATTCATTCATTGATTCATTCATTGATTCAATCATTGATTCATTCATTGATTTATTCATTCATTGATTCATTCATTTAATCATTCATTCATACATTGATTAATTTGGTCATCTTGCATACCGGGCATCCTCATAAGGGTTTGATGAAGCCTATCCCAGCTGATTTCGGGTGAAAGGCTGACTACACCCTTGGGGTGAGCAATTTATCCCCAAAAGGGCTGTGTGCGGGTTTGCATTCCAACCCATAAAGAGGACATCTTTTTACCAATCTGGTGTCCTACAAGTGCAATCGTGGGATTGCAGGCAGGTGCTTGTTTTCTGCAGAAATCTCATTGGTTAAACTGTCTGTGCTGGATCGGTTAGAACAAAAACCTGCACCCACAGCGGCCCTCGAAGGGCTGGTTTGCCCACCCCTGCCCTAGACTGGTCGCCAGTCACCCTTAGGTCACAGAGATAGATGACCATTCGCAAATGAATGAATAGCTGATGATTGGTTGGTGATTGTTGCACCTCATTCATTCATTTTCTGAACCGCTTTATCACAAGGATCGTGGGGGTGCTGGAGCCTATCCCAACTGACTTTCGGGCACCAGCCGATCGTAGTTGTTGCACCTCATAAACATCATTTCAATAACAGCGTCAATAGAAATAAAATGTTATTTCACCAATTCTCATCCAACTGTAAGGCCCAAAGTATTTCCACCAAGTTGGAATCACATAATTTGTCTGTAGTGTTCATTTAAAACGGGGGTGGCGAACAAGTTACACACAAAGAGCCAAAATTTGAAAGAGTCAAAGACCCACAAATTGCGCCAGAAGCAGCATAAAAAAATCCAATCTGCCAAATTATTTAAAAAAAATATAATTTATTACTCGTTTTTCATGGCCCCTGATTAATTTTTGTGTTTTAAGAGAATAAAAAATAAGAGAAACATGAAACGATACAAAGAGCCACAGTATGTATATACAAAATTTGATGAGAAGCAAAGAGCCACATTCATTTTGGCCGGGAGCCGCATGCAGCTCAAGAGCCACATGTTTGCCACCCCTGATTTAAAAACTTTCAAAATGTGTTTAGACACTTAAGATTAAGTTAGCTTTTTATACTTAGTGGAATGAATTGAATTGAATTGAATACTTTTATTGTCATACTAGTATAATGAGATTTACAGTAGTAAAGTAGTAAATAAGTAGTGAACATAATAATGGAATAATAATGGCAACATAACATTGAGTGCTATAATGACTTAAAAAGGCAAAAGGCAAAGGATTTGAACGTGTAATAGGAGATATTTGCTTGCGAGAGTTTCTTTCGTTCGCGAACACTTTCCTATGCTGCTGCTGGAAGGGGTCTTCCCATGTGATTTACTCAACACTTCATGCACTAAACCATATGGGGAGGAACAAGGAGAGCTTTGTGGTAGTCTTGACCAAGGAGGCACCCACACTTACACAGTACGCACCAATCAAACTGAAAAAGGGGCAACCGAGTTGGCAGTCTGGAAGAGATGTTTTCTCCAAAATACAGTTGGGGTGACAAACTCTAGCTATTCGCTCAATGTGAAACAACATGTAGGTGAGAATTGCTTATTACTAATATGATTTAGTAAAAGATACTTTTAATTATTAGCACCCCTCAAATAAAAAGATATTTCAAACAAATTTTGGTAGGTGGGTGGGCAGCAAGAGAGTATGAGGTTAATACAATGATCATAATGTGCGCCAGTGTTATTCCATCAAGCAAAGCCATCTCCAATCCCCATATGGATGCGGTTAAACGTGGGCGGGGTTTAGCTATGCATGGTGGGCGGAGCTAATTGGCTGTAGTTTGGCGTTTCTGCCCAGTCACCAATCAGCTGTTGGACGGTCCTGTCGCCCTCCCATTTCCACTTTTGCCACTTGGTGACGCCCCCCGGACGGCTTTAATAAAAAATAAAAACCCAGCGTGCGGCTTCGAGAGAGTTCCAACTTCCTTCGTTGATGTCGGCCTTAGTAGTGATCTTCAACGCCCAGCTGTGTTTTATTTCCCTAATTTGCACTGACCACTTCAATTGAGTTGGTTTTAATATTTGTCCTTTTTTTTAAAAGCAGTTTGTGACACCATTCCACTGCACGTTTTTTCCTCTGCTTTTGGAATCATCTGGTGTGTTCTGTGACCTGTAAGAATAGCACCTCTCTTCCATCCATCCATCATCACAAAGGCCTGAGTGGTTCCGTGTAACGACTTTTTGGGTATGTATCAATTTTTTATTGTATTTATTTAATGCGTTGCTATCGTTAAACTGGTGCATGGTCATGGCGACTCCACGTATGTTTGCGTTACATTTTTTTCAAGTTGGTCAGCGCACATACCGATGCTCCAAAATAGCCTTCACTGATACTTTTAAAACTACAATTACTCATAAAAAGTCTTACTAAGACTGAGGTTATTGTCCTGTGAATTGAATTTTTCATATTAGTTGGGCTTTCACAATTTTGGGCAGCAGTCCAGATGTCTTGCAATCGAAGCACTAAATATTGTTTTATTGACTCCTGATTCAAAACGGATGTTTTCAAACTTGTATTTGATTTGACTTATAGTTTAATTAACTCTAGCTGCCATTGAGGACAATAGATGTCAAATCTATTTCGACTAGGAGTGAACGACTGCTGTCAGTCCCCAGTCGAAATATTATATATATATATTATATATACAGTAATCCCTCGATTATCGCGTCTTCACTTATTGCGAATTCACTATTTTGCGATTTTTCCCCCCAGCTATTATTGGAAAAAATGTTAAGTTCATACAATGTGAAAATCCACCCTGAAACTCGTAAGCGGACGCCACTCTTGCTTCTAGGACTCGGCACTGAAGGAAAAAGAGTTGTAATAGGGGTGACCCTACTTAGCGATTTTTCGATTATCGCAGCCATGTCTGGTCTACATTCACCGTTATATGATATATTATATATATGATATATTATATATATATATATATATATATATATATATATATATATATATATATATATATATATATATATATATATATATATATATATATATATATATATATATATATATATATATATATATATATATATATATATATATATATATATATATATATATATATATACTTCCTCACATCTTTCACCTCAACTTTTTCAATATATATATATATATATATATATATATAGATCGCCGTCAATGGAAGGTATGTTGAAAAAAATGATCACAATCCAGATAAATATTTTTTTTGGTTTGGTCTTTCCCCCCAGTCTCATTGAAAAAGTTGAGGTGAAAGATGTGAGGAAGTAGTTTTTTTTGGCACTCTATACGGCCTTGGTCCTATTCCTGTTACGAAAATGTTGTTCAGGCACACAGCCATATTTCAATAAAGCTTTAACAAGGAGCAGATGTTTACAGTTACACTTGAAAGTGAACCTAATTCTTTGCATCAAGTTGGTCTCCAAAGGCTGATGACAGTCTATCTAACCCATTGCAGGCTTAGTGAGTGAGAAGTGGCGAGTTGCAAGCGGAAAAGTACTGAGAGGCAGGGAAATAGAGATGTGTGGCTAGGGAGAAAGGTATTCATAGATAGTAATAGATGGGCTTTGCCAAGTCACACTTCTGCACCTGTAGCCGAGGACATGGCTTATTTAGACAGTGTGTCCTCATGTCTAAAGTTACTCCAGTTACATTGGCAATAAATACAGGCGATGCCAGCTGTCTATCAGCCAAATGCTGCTGAAGGTTACACCAAGCAAGCACTCTGATGCACGATTTTAAAATGTCAGTAGGTGAAGTCAAATATTTAGTGTATGTACTGTCAATATTATATACTACTGCATGTCCAATTGCTACTTCTCTGAGGGGGAAAGACCCTCAATGTATAGACACTACCGAGCTCAAAACTTACAGTGGACTCTTTCTATACTTGAACCCAGCTCACTCACCCCCTAGGTGGTTTTTGCACTTCGATAGTTCTGATGTCATATGGTACAACCCAAAGTGGGTGTATCAATGATTGTATCATGATGAGCCATGTTGCTTTTTTGTGTGTAGACTTTTTGTTGAAATTTCTCTTGACAAAATGACTGGAGGTCCTGTCTACCTGTACTATATTGCTCATTTGTTAAAAAATCTATTCATTTTGATTATGGTTATCTTGGGTTAAGGTAAATCAGATTCATAGTAACCAGGGCCAAAAGAATTTACTGGTTGCAGCAGCCAATCGTATTGCAGTCCTGCGGTTACGGCCTTCAACGCTAAAGAATTCATAACACCTTACTTGTGCGGGTTAGCCTGATGGTGTAACTTTAACCCTTTCAAACAATATTATATGAATTTAAAACAAAATTGAGGAATTGCAGTCAATTGATAAAAAGAGATGTAGAACAATTCAATTGGAATTCTATTTATTTTTTGTTTTATTAATTTCGTGACAGTACATATGTTAACTCTTTGGCTGCCGATCTTATCACTTACAGCTCTTGTCTGTTGAAATGGATTGGACGTCAAATGCTGTCAATAGGTGTTTTAATATAAATATCCCACTCAATAACCAATTTATTTTATATAAATAACAACGCTTAAAAGATAAAACAGGAAACATTGAATGTGTTTCTATTTTTGTTGAAAATAACATTCTAAAAAAAATGGACAATGGGCTTTTTTCAGTTTCTAAAAAATATTATAAAAATAAATAATACTGAAAAAAACCTTCCCTTTTTATTTTTTAATACAATGGTTAAAAAAACGGAATGAAATATTTTTCTCCTTTTTATAAAAAAAAAGTGAAAAATACAAGAGAATATTTGCTATTAAGTGGCTCACAATGAGGATTTGGTCAAATTTTAATGTCAGAAAAGCCGTCATTTTCATTAGATGATTAATTGTGATGGAAATAGAATTAATCAAAATGATTTCTGACAGCTTAGTTGGCAAATGAAAATGATTTGTGGCAGCCAAGTTTGCAGACATAGTAGCTTAAATTAAAAGGTACATATTTAATATGCCCCACAGCAAAAATGAGTTTGACACCCATTCCTTGTACCCCACAGTATCATGTGTTTCGCTTTCAGTGTGAAGAAATGATCCCAATCCAAACATCCAAAAATAGTGCTGCATGCAAAAGCACTAGCTTGTAAATGTCTAAATCTCTGGATTTGCAATTTCTAAACTTGATAATGCTAGCAGCTAAAATCTAAATAACTAATTGAAAATTGATGTGCTTCAACACTTGACACTTTAATTGCAAGTAAGGTAGGGAGTGAGTGACATTCCTAATTATGAGTTCTATTTGACACTCTACTTGAGCAGCACTGTTTTTTGTGCATAGTTGTTGGATGATGCCAGTAGTGTTGCAACAAAAGCGAAAGTTTAATCATTTTAATTCCTAAACTATAGAGCCAATCATAATTTTCATAATTTCATGTCTTTTTACACCTCCATTAGCTATATTAAAATCTAAGATAAACATGCAGGGCTGACCTAGAGTTTGGTACCAAAATTGAGCGAAGAAACAGTAGTACAATATAGAGCCATTTACGGTATGTCACGTGTGTACTGACGCATTACACGTGAGAGCCAGCAGCTGCCTGGAATCCATGCGTTTATAAGTGATAAACGTTTACTGTGTGACAGCAAAAGTATTAGAACCATAGACAAAAATTGAATGCTTAAAATTTGTCCTAAGGCAACAAGTAATGATTGAGACTACAAAAGTTTTACGAGCACTTGTGTTTTACAGCAGTTTTATTAGAATTTTGTGATTGCTTGAGGGTGTCTGCCTATAGCTGAGTCTTCTGACAGCCAGGGTTCCTGTGACTGCTGATAAGCTTATTTAACAAAGTAGCACACTAACAAAACCGCTTCCTTTCATAATTATTATAAATAAATCTATAATAACAAATCACAGCCCAATTTATTGGAATTATTCATTGCATGAAAATAGACTAGAGAGATTTTACACAGGCTGAGTGAGGGTAATTAAGTTGACAAGAGGCATGATTAATGACCAATATACATACTTTCTATTTCAGCTCATTGACCTAAGTTTTGGAATTTGGTTAGCAGTTCTTTCCATCACGTGTGTTAGAAATTAACTTGGCATCTTCAGATGCTTTCATGATTCGCTGTAGAATGCAAATATAGGAGTTATCCAACTTAAATTAAATCCAGACTTGAATTTTTCAGCACCCAAAGATGAAAAAAAAGTGGCAAGATGGCAAATTAAATGTGACAAATCACTTGAAATTCTTTAGGCAGTACTTTTCTGTATTATATTTCAAGAAGACTGAAACATAAGTATATCCAGTCCCAGTGAGAAATGATGGACGATCCACAATGACTGGCCAAGTTGTGTCTTAAGAGTGAAGCGAGACGGAGTGGGACAGCAAGGGAGGGAGGCATATAAGGGGAGTCCCCTTCCTGTCAACTTCAAAATAGGTTCAATCCCCCTGGCGGGACCCAGGCCTCACAAAGATGTGAAATAACTTGAATACATACAAGGCGGCTTTAGTCTAACCATCGGCAATCATCTAAATTGTTTTAATTTTGAGAAGCACCAAACAATAAACAGGCGGCACTGTGGAAACTATCTTCTTGCGTGCAGTCTGCATTTTCTCCCCTTTTGTTTATGGGTTTCGGCTTGCTTTCACATCCCAAACACATGCATGGTGGTAAAGGGTGTATTTTTTCATTTTAAATTGATTCCGCGATCTATCATGAAATTACATTGCACAATTGTCGTAACGATTAAAAATCATCTAATACAAACTTTACGTGTGTTTATGTTGGAAATAAACAATATGTGGCTCAACTTCCACTGCCGTCCGCTAGTTGGCAATTTGTGTCCTTCGAAAAAAATAAATCCAAAACACTAATACTTAAAGCAGAGATGCTCAAACTGTATTGCTCTTAGATCTACTTTTGAAGGAGTGAACTTCAAGCAATCTACTTTTTTTTTTCCTGGGCTGCCGACAAAGCTCAGCAGTTATGTATGCTGATGACCCAACGTAGAGTGGGCATGTAGTAATTGTTCTTGGACACATGAGCGCCCTTTCTCAGCTCATGTCCATTATCAAATTTTACTACATTTAATAAGTGGACAGTACAGCCCAAACAAACCTGGAAGGCTTAAATTAATGGTTTGACCTGCCATTTAAAAAATAAAAAAAATCTTCATATAATGCTATACATCCTGTAAGATTACAGTGGTACCTCGAAATACGAGCTTAATTCGTTCCGGGACTGAGCTCATATGTCGATATTCTCGTAACTCGAACGAACGTTTCCCATTGAAATGCACTAAAAACAAATTAATTCGTTCCAACCCTCTGAAAAAACACCAAAAACAGGATACTGGATTGGAAAAAAATATTTTATTTCTTCTAATTCGCCATCTATTAACAAAGTAACACATAACTAGTTGTTTAATATTACTAAAATGTGTTTAATAGTACTAAAATTATACAGATTTCGAAGGGGGAAGAGCGAGAGAGACGGACAGAGAGGGGGGTGCGCTTTTTGCATGGCAACACGCTCGTTTCATAACATAAAAAAATTTAGATGAACTTGGATTATGATGCAGACATACTCAAAAATGAGTTTTATCTAACCTTACACTAAACTTAATTCTAATTTTGTATTAAAGTTTGATTACTTTCTGCTCCCGGCCGGGTTGGCTGTTTGCCCCGCCTCCACCCCGACTTTCATATACAACCGAGAGGGTTGTTTGATTTTGTATTCCCTTCAAAATATTCCCAAAATGATGCACACTAATGTCCTCACAATAGGATAACGCACGACCACTTGCCAACGAGAAGTAGTCTTGTATTAGCGATCGCTCCGCCAACGTGAGCTAACAGGCTAAGGGGGAAAAACACTGAAAAAATGCGACGCTCCGTGCAGTGCTCGCAGAGACATTACAAAGAGTGAGTTGCGGGGAGAGAGCATGTGCCCCTGATGTTCTTATGAGCAGCCAACGAGAAGTGATATATACTCCTCGTATTAGCGATCGCTCCGTGTTTCGCGCTGAGTGACGGAAAAAAACTGAAAAAAATGCAACGCTCTGCCCAATGCTCGTAGATATGTTATACACGAAAGAGATGCGGCAAAAAAACAGCCTCATGTCTTGGCCACCTGGCTTTCTCGTATCTTGAAATTTGTCTCGTATCTAGAGATAATTATTAGCTCGAAATTTTACTCATATTTCGAAATGCTCGTATGTCGGGGTGCTCGTATGTCGAGGTACCACTGTATTTAGAAACCTGCATTTAAGCAGGTTTGGGCTGAAATTGAAATATGAATCGTGATGCCAATTGTATTGCCAGTTAGGATGATTACTCCAAATTGATCGTAAGTATAAGAGTGAATAGTTGTTTGTCTATTCTGTGCCCTGCAATTGACTGGAAACCAGTTCAGGGTGTAGACTGCCTACATTCTGTTGTTTGCTGGGATAGGCTCCAGCACCAGATCCTTGTCAGGATAAGCGGTTCAGAAGATGAATAAATTAATTCGCTGTAGGTCAGCTTATAAAAACCTTCATCCAAATTAACACATACCACACATAAGTGGATAAAAAGCTTTAGTAAAAAGTGTATTGTTCATTCAAATGCCTCAACCAATAGTGTGAATGCCATAAAATAAAATAAAAACTAGGTGTTTAATATCTATGGCTGCACAATATTAATTTATTATGATTAGTAATATATTGTTACAAAAAAATGTATGAATTTAGGGTATACTGAGCTAATGTAGAAGTCTACCTGGATTGACTATTACTACTTTCGACTTGTCCCGTGAGGGGTCGCCACAGCGAATCATTTTTTTCCCATTTAATCCTGTCCTTTGCATCATCTTCTAATTATATTAAAAATATATTAGAGATATCAAGACAAGGTAGATTGTGCCATGTAATTTGCACCTTGTGGTTTGCTAAGCAATAATTTAATGATTCTTCCCCTGGTAATAAATATTTACTGATCTTGGAGTGGAACCAGACATTAATAGTTTTTGCTGTCTTCATTGCAAGTTTGATAGTAAATCATTCCTTTGACATAAGTAAGCTGTCAAATATGTTTGCAATGCATTTCTAGCATTGCTTCTGTTGAAACCTTTCCTGTTGAAACCAATTTTTTGAAAGTCGCACCTAACTATAAGTCGCAACAGCGAAAGAATACACATTGAAGTATTTATAAGTTGCACTGGAGTACAAGTTTCATTTTTTGGGAGTAACAATAGTGAAATTGAAAACAACTGGCTACCTAGGGAACTTTTAACAAGTTTTTTTCATACAACTATAGTGTAAGACAATCAACAGACTTTTGGTACTCAGAGGGGGAAAAACATACCGCATTTACTCGCATATAAGCCAACCCCGTGTATAAGCTGCACCCTTAAAATTGCCTTAAAATGCGGCTCCTATGCGAGTAAATACGATAAGTCGCACTTGAGTAGTAGTCGAAGGCCCAGCCAAACTGAAAAAAGTAAAAGAAAATACGTTAATCATTTTCTGATTCAGTACACTTTTGCATTGTGTGCTACGAATAATAGCAGTACAGTGCACACGAACATACACACTTAGATTCCACGAGCCATATTAGTGAGTTTTGTGGCATTTGTTGACTTTGGCAACCATCCATGCACCTCAAACATTCCTTCAATGTATTCACATAAACACATGCCTATACAGACGCACATGCAGTGCATACTCTTCTTGGCTTGCATTTTTCAGTCCTTCCCCTTGACAAACATTTCCTCTATTCCCCCACTCCCAAAACCACCTTTCAAGTGAACATCCATACATTCTTTGGCAGCGTAACTTGAGTTGTGGCTAAACCTTGTCCAGTCTTGTTTTTCCTCCATGCAAATTATGGTCATACTTAATTTGATAAATGAATATTTTTTCCAGGACTTCCAGTCACTTGAAAATGTTGACCTTGTTTAGGATTCTACGACAGTACAGTCATAAAAAACACAATGTGCATACAGGAGTCACAATATTTCTTTAGCCATGTCGAAACAAATATGTGCAGATAAAATTGATTTTTTTTTCTGTGACGTCTTTATCTTTTTTTATGCCCCTTTCTCGTCCAACAGATATTCAACCATGGCTTTGAACGTGCCGGGTCTGGTGGTGATGGCATTCTTTTACATGCTGATCCTGGGAACAGGCATTTGGGCTTCTATGCGTTCCAAGAAAGAAGAGAAGAAGTGGAAAGGAGATGGGCTGGAGATCACACTACTGGCTGGTCGTAAAATCACCTTACTTGTTGGAATCTTCACTCTTACAGGTGAAAAAGTTGGAGCTTAATAATCATTGAGGAAAACAAACCAACTGACTCTTTAAAAAAATGTTCTTACAGCAACATGGGTAGGAGGAGGATTTATCCTGGGTATAGCTGAAGCCACCTACAACCCAACATTAGGAGCAGTGTGGGCTCTAATGCCCGTGCCTTATGTTGTTACATTCTTTTTAGGTGAGTACACAAACACTGAAGAGAAGAACTAAACTCTGTTTTCTCATCTTATGATAGATTTTGTTGTGCATAAGTACGAAGGGTCTGAAATTGACACTGGCAAGCAACAGGAAATACCAGTAAAGTTAGATCCTATTGGAAGCATGTCCTGCTGTTCATTATGTAACTGCTATGCTCCCCTATGTAAATGTAACTTGATCTGAAGTTTGGGGTTTTTAGGGGGGTGGGCTTCTAATGTCAAGTTGGCTTCTTTAGAATTGATCAGAATGATATGTTTTACAACATTGGAATAGGATAAAAACAGTTGAGTGTAAATTTCCACAAACAACCACGGTGTTCTGATAACAGTCTTAACGACTGAATTGAATCATAGTGTTGTTGACCACTGACAGCTTCTGTAGGCCAAGTCTATCTTACTGCGCAACCCTATAAAAGTGTTGCTTTGGTTAAAAATAGCAGGTGAAATTAGTTGTGGTTGGTAATATGAGTAGACAGGTGCGAAGTAGTGACTTGAACTAAAGAGACCTCTAATCACTGAGAGATACACATTTGCAACAGGACATAATGACTGGCATCATGTGAAATTTATGAGAAAGCAACAAATATAAGCCCTGCTCTGTTCTTGGCTGATGTTGGCTATGCATATTAATGTTTTCAGCTTAGTCTTACTTTTTTGTTTTACTTGATTTTCTTCATGTCCACATTCTCCTGGATGCCCCAGCTTGCTCTCTTATGCTTTTCAGTCTTCTATAATCTAAAAGTTTTATTTAGACAAACATTCCTCTAATTTCCAGGTGGCTTTTTCTTTGCAAAACCAATGAGAGAGAACAAGTACATGACAATGATGGACCCTTTTCAGAAGAAGTATGGGAACTTCATAAGCAATGCTCTAATTCTTCCTGCACTGGTCGCTGATGTGCTGTGGGTGGCACGCACACTTGTCAGCCTGGGTGAGTTCCTTCATACGCCAGAACTGTGTTGCTTATTTGTGCATGCTTTATGCAGACATAATGAAATCTAGGCATACATATAAAACTAAAACACAAACGATGTAAAAACATAAACGCAAAAACGATATAATAGTCAATTGGATATCCATAGAAACACTAATCTAATCCAGGTATTTATGTACCGTTAGTCCATATCATTGACAAAGTGGTCCCAAATGTGAATTGTTGTAATTCTGCTGTTATATCTCTGCTCTTGTTGATATTGCAGAACTTAATTTTAAATATTCTCGTTATCTGATTGATAAGTAGCGTAGTTCCCTCAGTGGCTAGGCCTACCCAACTTAAATCCAGGACAGCAATTCATATTATAAGGTCAACTCATGTTGCTGTCTAATGAGAATCAAGACACTTAAATGTTTAAATATACATAAACAACATATGTTGAGCACAATACTCAGCAAAAGTTTAGAATCATAGAAAACCAGGATTTTATGAGACAAGGTGTTTTCCAGTTAACAACCGATACTATCCAAAATCACTAGCGAGAACGGTGTTATAAAAACCACATCTGAGTCTTGATAGTGCTAATTCTTTACAATGAATTACTAATCCGAAATCTTGACAAATAAATTTCAGTTCAAATGCGAGATGATATGAAATGCACCGGATGTGATTTTGTAGGGTTCTTCAGTACAGTGGTACCTCGACATACGAGCACCCCGACATACGAGCATTTCGAAATACGAGTAAAATTTTGAGCAAATAATTATCTCTTGATACGAGAAAAATTTCGAGATACGAGAAAGTCAGGTGGCCAAGACATGAGAGACTGTTTATCATTGTAGTGCACTGTCTTTTTTTGCCGCATCTCTTTCGTGTATAACAGATATCTACGAGCACTGGGCGGAGCGCTGCATTTTTTTCAGTGTTTTTTCTGTCACTCAGTGCGAATGCCGGAGCGATCGCTAATACGAGGTACATATTACTTCTCGTTGGCTGCTCATAAGAACATCAGGGGCACTGGCTCCGCAACTCCTTGTGTAATATTTCTGGTTGCAACTTCCTCTTTGTAATGTCTCTGCGAGCACTGGGCAGAGCATTGCATTTTTTTCAGTGTTTTTTTTCCCCTATTTCCTATTGTGAGGACATTAGTGTGCATCATTTTTGGAATATTTTGAAGGGAATACAACAGCAAACAGCCCATCGATACTAAAAGTCAGGTTGGAGGCAGGGCATACAGAGCCAACCCGTCCGAAAGAATGGTATAAAAATGTAAAACAAAATTAGAATTACGTTTAATGTAAGGTTAGATTAAACTTATTTTTGAGCGTGTCTGCATCGTAATCCAAGTTCATTTAAATTTGTTCTTGTTATATTACGATTCACCGGTGCAAAAAGTCTCCCCCGCTAGATTAGACTTATTTTTGAGTGTGTCTGCATCGTAATCCAAGTTCATTTTTGATTCACCAGTGCAATGTCCCTCGCTCTACCCTTCGCGAAATCCGTCTAATTTTAGTTCTATTAAACACATTTTAGTAATATTAAACCACTAGTTATGTGTTGCTTTGTTAATAGATGGCGATTAGAAGAAATAAAACATTTTTTTCCAATCCAATATCCTGTTTTTGTTGTTTTTTCAGAGGGTTGGAACGAATTATTTTGTTTTTAGGTCATTTCAATGGGAAACGTTCGTTCGAGTTACGAGAATATCGATATAAGAGCTCAGTCCCGGAACGAATTAAGCTCGTATCTCGAGGTACCACTGTACTGGCAATCAGTTGCCATTTTGTCTATTGTGTTGTAAGTATTGAGCAGATTTAAAGGCCAAAAACTATATTGCCAAAAGTATTTACTTTCATGCCACGTGACTTGCTTATGAATGTGACATCCCATTTCTAATCTTCTGTTTCTTGGCCTTCTCCAGCAATAACAGCTTCCACTCTCTTGGGCAGGCAGGAGTCTTTATAGGAACTTTTGACGCATTTGCGGACAAACATGATTTTGATTACTAGGTTTGGATCGCAAAGTGTTCTCTTGCGTTGTTGTAAAGACCAGTATAGTTCATCTCGACCCTGCGGCTCTAGGACGAGATATAATAAAGTAATCTTGCTTCGCTTTAGTAAGCAGAACCATTCAGGCGCACTATTCTTATTTCTTTAACAGAACACCCATCCATGTGATGAATTCACTATCTGCTATGTACAGCCTTGCTCTTTCACGCTAATGGCGCCCTAAAGACGGCTGAGATAATGGGCAGTGGCTCTGGCAACGCTGCACAGCCTGCTTTACAGCGCCATTAGATTGAATGGCCATAAAGACTTGCGGGTACACCTTCCGAGTGGTACTCCGACTGTATTTATAGCTGGTCAATTCTTGACTTATGTGAGTGTTCTCCTAAAAAATTATAAAAGGAGAGCCTGACATGTTTTGCTTACTGAGGAATCTGAATTCCTTCGTCAAATCTCATAAGCAACACACACGCCCATTACATGACCCTCGCAGGATCATGTTACTTTCTGTCAGAAAAAAATCTGTCTAGTGGAGAAAAGAACACTGATTGCTTCAGCATTATTAAATTCCTTGCTATTGCAAATTTTTTGGAACAATTTTCTGAGAAAAAGAAACATTTAATCATGAATGCACGTGTATTTGTAGCCATTTTGATGGTAGGTTAATATAGATACATACAGCATGTGTTGCCTATGGCTCTTTCAACAGTTTGGGTTGCTGTCCCCTGCTTTAAACTATAGATTACAAAAGGGATGTTACTCCAAGGCAGGTAACCAAATACTGTTGGCAATAAATTATGATGGATTAGATTCTCTAAATTGATTTTAAATATTTCAAGTGTTCTTTTACTTTCATCACCGTGTTATTTTCGTGTGAGTGATCCCAAACTTTTGAGGGGCAGCTATAAGTAGAGATGCTCCGATCCACCGGCCACCTATGATTATTTTATTTGCAATTAAAAATACATCTATCACGTAATAATGCTCGCAAGACGCAAGCATGCAAATCTCTGTTCAGGGAATACTACTACACAGAAATGCAGCGACTAAACCCTGCAAGTCTTGTTTAAGGTATTTTGGCTATCTTACCAGGACTGAAATAATGCTGAGACAGCTTCGGTTCTTGGGTGATTGGCATCAGAATTTACAGCATAAAACCAGATCGGAGCATCCCTAGCTTTAAGCTAATCCTTGAGTTCCTCATACATAGTATTTGTTATGCATTGTTCCTTACAATTTAAGCATTTTGTAATGTTATTTCTTCATGCTGTATGTTGCCGTCTTCTGTCTGGGTGTTATGGTGGCTGTAATTGCAATTCTGTACAGTGTGAATGTGCTCATGTGAGAGCGAGCATGTGTGTGTCTTTAAATGTTTTTGCGTGTGTGTTTTTTAATGATGTCTTCTTTTCCAGTGGTATTTGAAAAAGGGGGTTAGACATCGAGCAGCCTGTTGATTGTGAAAGGTGATGAATTATTCAAACCAGGTTGTTCCTATTATGAGAGACTTGTTCTAATCTTTGACTGATTGGTTCAATGATACATGCCTTTTACATACCGTCACGTGTGTGTAATATTTATACATGTGAAATTGGTGCTTGAGCAATTTATGGTATAAAAGGAAGGGTAAATAGGAATTTTCTGATCCATTCTTATCAATACTATTTAAATCTTTTTATCCACTGGGTGTAGCACTCACTCACTCCTTGATGTTTGCAAAACTCGAATGGATCACAGGTTAGTTATTAGCCTGATGCAGATAAAAAAGCAGATGCAAATTTAGTGTTGTAGTCTAGATAGGATCAGCTTTTGGCTCAGGGTGCCATAAAAACTTTTATACTAATCAACATACTTCTGTGTTTCAGTGTGAAAAAATATTCAAACTTTTATAGGTATTAAAACTTTTACAGGTATATGCTTTTACATCATCAACAGTACAGTTACGGTCAAAATTTTAGAGGGAAGGAAACTGGTACCAATTTTTTTAATATAAGCCAGTTACGATATGTCTTTTCAGGACTATACATTTAGAAATGTTTTACTTTTTCTTGCTAGTATGACACGTGTGTTGTGTGTGTGTGTGTGTGTGTGTGTGTGTATATATATATAATATGTATGTGTGTGTGTGTGTGTGTATATATAATATGTATGTGTGTGTATATATATAATATGTATGTGTGTGTGTATATATAATGTGTATGTATGTGTTTATATATAATGTGTGTGTATATATATAATATGTATGTGTATATATAATATGTATGTGTATATATAATATATATGTATGTGTATATATAATATATATGTGTGTGTATATATAATATATATGTGTGTATATATAATGTATATATGTGTGTGTATATGTATGTGTATGTATGAATGTATAATGTGTATATTAGAGTCATTAAAAATTAGATGTAGCGATTTGATTAACCATAAAACTCAAATATTCAACAGTATCTGTATCAGCAATACTAACTAGCCCTGTAGACACTTGGACCAGATGGATCTGAACCATAATGCCCACACTGTGGAGGTCTCAGGCCACCCGTAGAAACCTACTTGACTTATAAAATTCAATTTTGTAATGTATTACATCCTGAAAATAAATTTATTGCCCGCCTTACATATTGGTTGATATAGTAATCATCGTGACAGGCGTTTGTATGTCTTCCTAGGCCTTATCAGCTGTGTTTCTTGGTAGGAAGAGGATCTAAAAACATCTATTTAAGCAGACCTTTCTATGGCCTACCCTAGTGCAGCCAAAGAGGCCCCTGGTTTTCTATCCTAAATTTAGCGCTCCCGTAAAGGGCACAGCTTAAAACACAAGAGATAAAGGATATGCCGTTAAAACTACAAAGCAAATCAAGCAGAAATTCTTAAACGTTCAGTCAATGTTCTTTCATGGCCAGCCATAGCTTATGTATTTTAATTCACTGGGTCTTGCGTGATAATAGTTGTTTTTTTTCCTTCGCTTTCCTTCCTGTATTTAAATTGATGATGTAACTATGACTGTTGGTAATAAAATAGTGTTATGCAATTTTAAACCCCACTGCCCTGCAAGGAAGGCAGCCTTTTCCTTGTGAGATGTTTTTGTGCTCCCAAAATGTGTGTACATTTAGAACATGTTGGTTTCATTTGTACAGTATAGTATATAATAATTTTGAAATATGAAGTGGCAGTCTTGTGACTTGTCACCCAGCGTTTCATGGTTATGTCACACACCACATGTGAATCTGGGTGGAGTGCAGTGTCTTGACATCTTTGCACTGAGCTCACCTAGCACATTGTGGCATTTTTGTGCCAAGTGTGAATAGACCATTGATGACTGCTGTCACTTATGTAAAGGTCAGTAGGCAAGGGATCCATAGGTGTGTAACTACTAATAAACTAATATTACTAATGCAACATTACATGGGGTGGTTGAGTAGGGACAAGAACGTTTCAGAACGTAGGAGTCAAAACAGTTTAACACAAATATGGGAGAAAGTGCTTCGCGAAAGTGTTGGGGTCAGTTAGGGGTTGGCATGGTAGGTCAGTGGGTGGTAAGTGCCGATAGATGGTGCAGATCTGACACTTCTCTGTTTAAGGGCATTGTTGAGGTGTGGCTGCAGGCTGCGGCTGGGTGAATCCTGGCAATGTGGGAGAAGAGACAGTAAAGGTAGTGACGTTTTGCTTGCATTGTTTGAGTAACAAGATGTCTATCTCACTCATTTTTATGTACCTACTCATGCTTAACCGTTTCATTACCTGTACAACCCCCTCTTTTTACATGTTTTGCATTTGTAATGATGATTGTATGAAGGGTTTTTGGTGTCACAATCAATAGGCTGCTTTTGTTCTTCTGGTTTTGTTTTTAATATTACAGCTTCATGTCCACGTACGTCCGCCCGGAGGAGGTGCTCAAAAACTCGCTTACTGTATCGTTGTTTTTCTTGGGTAGGACACTCACTAAAATTGCACCTCCATTATTCGTTGAGGGATCCGAATTAAATTTGGTAGGTATATTGTAGGCATGTGTAATATTTCCCCATCAGGGATTTGTTTTAATAATTACGTACATTTATTTAAAATTGCTACTCTATTATTTGTCCACCAATCAAAATCAAATGCAAAAAGAGCTAGAGATGTACAGTCATCAATCCCCGGAGCTGGATTTAATTTTCTCACGGGGAATTAGAATATTGTAAATTGCTTCTTCATTAATAGTGGACAGATCAGAAGAAGACTTGGTAGATATATTCTAGGGATAGGCGCCACAATCTTCAATTAAAATTGCTACTCCATTAATTATTAAATAATCTGAATATTTGGTAGGTACCTTCTGCGGCAGTATACAAACGGATCCTCTAAGCACTTTGATTTTCATTTAATGTGGTCTTATTGTTGCCTGTAGGTTCTGGGTTAGCACTAAAGAGAGCTGTGCGATCTTAGTTCATTTTGAACTTGTTTTTAAGATGTTTAATGCAAAACTGTCTCTTCCCAAATGTATATGTATTGACTTTGATAACTAGTAAAGCACTGCTATGTTATGTTATTTTGAAATGTGATATTTTTCCACCTCCAACATAATTAAATAATAAGGCCAAATACATCAATTTCATGGCTCATTTAAAATGTATGCATGTAAATGCTTGTCTGGGAGAAAGCTTTAATACCAAAAGAGAGCTTGAGAACATAATGATAGCTTGAACCATCACAGAAATATGATGCATGTATCTCCAGTGATCAATGTATGTGCAAATGTTGCCGCAGCCGTGCTATCGGTGGCTCATTACCATGTTGTGTTGTTCCAGCTGGAACAATGAGTGTGATCCTGGACCTTTCTTACGCCTATTCCATTGTCATCTCGGCCGTGGTTGCAATTATCTACACACTCTTGGGAGGGCTTTACTCTGTGGCTTACACAGATGTGATCCAGCTCATCCTCATCTTTATCAGTCTGGTATGTAGAATCTGTTGACCCGCTCACCCTGGAAAACTTCACTCCCTGTTGGTTACTGAGCATTAAGTGTTCCATTATGTACTTACACAAAAAAATGTATGTTGCCATTTTATTTTCAATCCCTCATTTTCAATCCAGAGCTGAATATTGAGTTAATGGTGAGATGGCCTACATGTGAATTAGAGATCGATCTATAGGGTTTTTCTTAGGCCGATAACCAATATATTTGGAGCCGCTATTTATAAAGTGTAAAAAAAAAAAATGAATACTCCTACACTAAACAAGTCAATTATATATTCTACCCATATATTAAATATTCTATTGAGGATTCTTAAAACTTATGCTGATGTATGTTATTGAATGGATAAGATGATCTCATTCAATAACTGACCCAAACGGTCTTCATATTTTTTGGAACGATACTTTCAGGGGCACTCTAAATTTTCTGCATTTATGTATGCATTTGTACTCTTGGAGTGTCCGGTTGTGTGTCCATGTCATTATTTTAGAGTGATCACATAAATGGGCTAAATAGCGAGGTCCAATTGTCGATCATCAACTTTTCCATAACAAATTTAAAAAATGTTTGCCTTCATTTCTGTGATATGTAGGCATATCTCAATCTGATACTCTGTATAGGTATTGGTTATTCGGCTATTTTTGGAGTATCGGATTGTCAAGATTGGATGGGATCCAGTATAGTAGCGTTTGTTTTCAATACTGTCGACCTTTTTGTCTGCATTAAATCAAACCAATAGGCAAAAATATCTGCCAAGTTGGACAATTTGTCTTGGGAAACTAGTGATGGTCATAGAATCAGGTAAATAGCATTTGTTGAGGAGGTACAACTTAAATATTAGTCATTTAATGCTAAATTCGCATGACATTTGCCATGCTGTTTTGTAAAATAAAACACAAGTGGCATTCTTCAGAAACATTTAAGATAATAATCATGTCCTAAAACGAAGACACAGAAGTACCAATGCTGGCTATTTACGTATTTTTGAATGAAACATGCTGACATCTAACCCGCATGTTAGTGGAGATGCTTATTAGTCGACCCGCGCCTTGTGCGCCAGATCAGCAGTCTACGTTGGGGCATAAGTAGATCCCCCCAATTGGTAAGTTCCCCTTTTCGCCCATGAAACTCACTAACACTGCGTGTGTCAACACACACGCACACCCCGCTGCTACGCTTGTCTACCAAATACCAGATACGTCAGGTCTACCAAATCCTAAAATACGTGCGGCATGGTGATATTATTTACTTTACTATATTTGGTGATATTTATACTGCAATATCAAAAATAGCCCAAGTTGATTATTTGATAGTTGTCACAAAACATACAGGAACAGCTGATCATGATATGCCGGACATAAAATTGCTAATTTCCACTCAAACTTCAAATGTTCTCCTCTGGGTGCATATTACATCATCTGAATGTTGTGTTTGTTTACACAGTGGGTGTGTGTCCCTTTCCTGTGTACCAACCCTCACTCTATGGACATTTCGCTGACTGCCTACACCCATACCTACCAGGCCCCCTGGATCGGCAAGGTGAACTTTGATGAAGCCGGGAAGTGGTTTGACGACTTCATGCTGCTGGTGAGTTATGCAGACCCTAAAACCTCCTCATATGGGCCGGCCCAGTTTATTTTTAGCCATGAAAAGCTAACTTAATGGCTGCCATTGATGGTGATAGAGGTCCTATCCATTTTGACTGGGAGGGGACTATTGTATCAAGCATTTAATTCTGTATGCACAGTACGATTGAGCTAGAAAGTCAGGCAGAACACACCCGCGGGCCGGATCAGACCCCCGAGTGGGCCGCCTCCGGCTTGTGGGTTGTATGTTTGACACCACAGCCTTCAGAATTACACAGTGAAGAGTAAAAATACCTGAAGAGAGGCTGGGTTTTATGACTTCTATTTCAAAAGTAGCTTCAAGTTAACTTCCTTGGATGTAGAAAACGACATGGATAATTTGTTATGTTCACTGTTGTCACAGGCTCTAGGTGGTTTGGCCTACCAAGCGTTCTACCAGAGGATCCTGTCGGCCTCATCTTACACCCAGGCTCAAATAACATGCTTTGCCTCTGCAGCCTTCTGCCTAGTGCTGGGTATTCCCTCTGTGCTGGTGGGAGCTGTGGCTGCATCCACTGGTAAAACTCTTAATTGGACGAATAATGATGTAAAGACAGTAGAAACTGGCATTTGTAGATCTTTATTGAATATACAATTCTGTAGATTGGAACTCAACAAAGTATGGACTGCCAACCCCATATGAGAGAGGCGAAGCAGGTTCTATCCTCCCTATTTCCCTGCAATTCCTCACGCCCACCTATGTGTCTATCATCGGTATTGGAGCTGTGGCTGCCGCTGTCATGTCCTCTATGGACTCAGCCCTGTTATCGTCTGCATCGTTGTTCTCTTCCAACATCTACAAGAACATAATCAGGAAGGAGGTAAGATGGCCAGCAATGTGTAAGTTAGATAACCTTAGAATGTTCAAATTTCAAGTTACCCTTAGACTGATAATGCTTAGAATCAATAATATTTTCATAACTTATCATTCATGTCAATAGTAATGAAGGATATTTGAAGAGATGAATTAATTTTAAAAAAATCAAACTTTAAGGCTAAATTGAGTTCTTTCAATTTTACACACATAATACAGAGCCAAAAGCACTTTAAAAAGCCTCAAATTTACTTTCATTTCACCTGGAGTAGTATAACAGGCATGTTTTCCACCTACAATAAATTATTTGAGGGTTGGGAAGTCATAGTTGATTAAGCGGCACCATGCATATCACACCTACTACATAGTACACATGTACAGTCACTAACAATCCATGCATGAGATTTTATAGGACAATTTTTCAGTCCTTCATACACACCAAAATATGAATAGCCTAGGTTCACACTACACGGTGTGATGCCCAATTAGAATTTTAACATCTCCCTTAATGTCTCGCAGTGTTTACGCGAGTTAGTATGGTCCCTTTTGGAAGGCGTCAGCCATCAAGTTTTGAGAACTTTATGCTACCGGAGCTACTTTTTTTTACCTGATGGCTTCAAGTGCAATATCATGAGGGTTTTCTTGTGGGACTTCACTCCCCGTTACCCATTTGCATCTATTTGTATCGTCAAACAATGGTGATGCATTTCTATTGTCGAAGTATAGATCGGATTATAGTGCAGAGACATCAGATTCGTATCCGCTTTATTATGAGACCCAGGTTGAATTTGAAAAATTGGGATTCGACTGTACATACCATATCAAAAGACGTGTTGCAAATGATGTGAACATAGCCTCGGAGTCATCATTCTTGCCCAGCTCTTCGTTAATATTATCGATTCTTTGGTCATATTTGAGATGGCCCTTTTCGTAGGTCCTTAAAGTTTCCTATTTCGGTCCATCTGTTCTGATGTGCCACGACAGTAGATGGTCTTGCTATCAAAATCACATTTTGAACACGTGTGTCTCTCTTGTCTCAGGCATCAGACCGTGAGATGCAGTGGGTGATTCGTATCTCTGTGGTGGCTGTCGGTGTGGCTGGCACTGGTCTCACCTTCTTGGATAACAGTGTGCTGGTCTTCTGGATTGTGGGTGTGGACATGTCCTACACCATCATGTTCCCTCAGCTGGTCTGCGTGCTTTTCTTCAAGAGTTCAAATGCCTATGGTGCCACTGCGGGCTTCTTATTAGGAATTTGCATGAGGCTCATGAGCGGCGAGCCCCTCGTCGGCCTCGCGCCCGTCATCCACTTCCCTGGTCTCCGGCGGAATGCCGAGGGAACGATGACCCAGTACTTCCCCTTCCGCACTGTGATCGTGATCTGCTCGCTGATCGCCATCCCGCTCGTCTCTTGGCTTTCGGCCATGCTTTTCAACAGAGGGGTTTTGCCCGACAGGTTCGATGTGTATAAGGTCAAAAAAGTGGAAAACCGTCTTACAGAAGAGGGGACCGTTGAAGACAGTGAAGAGCGTGTGGTATCTAAGCAGTTACTGGAGACAACCAGCTGCTGAGGGGCCACAAAGGCAAAACGTGACCCTTCACAGGAGGTAGACATGCTTGTCTGCTCGTTGTGAGTTTAGGGTCGGCCTTTGACAGCAGGAGCTTAACATTGTCAATAGTATCTGGACAGAAGCTGTGAATTTGTATCACATACTGTACAGGGCAACATTGGCAATATTTCCCCCGAACCCCTTAGCACCTGTCCTTTCCTTTTTGTTTAATCAGCTTCCTTCTACAATCAGCAATTCATCTTAGTTTGTTTATGATAGCTAACTAATCATTAACCAGTATAGCCTTTAATGTGATTGATTAAAAACATCCAATAATTACTGAGCCTTGTTTTCAGCTAATCAAGCATCTTTGCATTGGACAGGAGCACAGCCTTTTAAAATGATTTCCATTTGGAAAAGAGTTTATCAATTGTTTTATGTGTAACAAATTTTGGATTTGTACATATTTGTAGAAATATATTTTATGACATTAGCAAGTATACTTCCTTGTCAGATTCAAATGTAGTCCCTAGTCTAAAGTGCGCATGCAACACTTTTGAACCATCTCCACAAAAAAGGAATAACGATGAATAACAAACATGTTTAAAATTCCATTACAACCGACGTGTCGCAATTCTACAGGTCTATTTTTTTTGCAGCATATAATTTTAACTTCTAAAACCACCTTAAAAGGCAATCACTTCAATAATTGGATTTGACAAAGTTAGGTTGTGTTGACATTTCCATATATTTGCTGTGTTTTGTGAACAACCACATTGTTTCCACGTTGCATTGTAGCTTTGTCAGTATTTAAAAAAAAAGTACACAAAAAAATAAAGATTTTGGACTGTTCTTTGCTCATCTATAACCAGTTATGTAAACATATCCATAATGTGAATGCATTCTTCTCAAACAGAAAGCCAAGGCTGTTCGAAACCGTTGAGTTTGGGCAGTCAGTGATGCAGAACCGTAAAAACAGTTGATTTAGAGTATTCCTCAACCAATGAGCACTTGTTCAGGAGCCTTGAAGCCATTTCTTGTAAAAGGTACTGGTTGTACCATTTACTTCAAATAACACTGGAAACGTTTGATACCGTAGAGCTGGGAGGAACAGAATCTTAATGTCGTGGCACAACGCATGATTCTGAATGCCGTTGAAAACAAATAGATGGTCAAAATCTGTTTTCCAAAGACTTCTTTTAGAATCAAAACAACTCATTGCATGTATCTTAGATTTGAGTTCTAAATGTATTATATTGTTGTACAGCGAAATCCCAATTTGTACATTGACTCTTATTTTTATATCGAGGTGGATAGCCATGCGTTGTTTAGAGAAAACAAATGTTTTTGTATCGCAAGTGAACAATGTCAAAGTAAAATTCTCCTAGTTTTGCTTTTAAAATGAATGTAGAACTTGTTATCACTTTGTTTTGTCGTTTAAATTTGGCCTTTTATGTTTGGCCGGCACTTTTCAGCAGTGCTACTCCGTGTTACATGTCTTTGTCATCACAAGGAACACTGCTGCCCAGAGCGAGCACTACATGCAACTTCAGAAATTGGCCTTACCGTTTGACAAATGGATCATTTGTGTGGCGTTTTTTGCATTTCTTTGATCACTTTTGGGGCAATATTTAATTTCCGATGTTGAGGGTAACGTTTTTGACTGGTTTTAGGTTTAATTTAAAATAGCCCTATTTTATTTCTCCTTGTCGCTATGTGGGTTTATACTTTTATGCATGTCAATTCTCATAACTGAATGTATTTTATTAAGGCTGTTCTCTCTTGCCACTTGGCAAGGTCCTACTTTGTAATCAATGTAAATCCCCATGGGGTGAGCTTCTGTCAGAATAAATGCTGAACTAAATTGACTTCTCATCTCCTTTGTTTTGAGAAATACTAGGATGGGGCAGGGGTTAATTGAGTATTCAAAATTTTATTGCATTTCATTTCCTACCGTGAGGAAAAACGCTGGCGGCATAGTACAAAAACATTGTCTAAGCTGTAGTAGTTTGCTCTAAAGGTGAAACTGGGGAATGCACATTTCCAGCCATTCAAGTCAGGCAACTGAAAATACCATAACAGGTATTACCTCAAAGGCAAATTCTCACAGTACATATCTTAAAATAAAAGTACAAAGTTATAAATGCTGAAGTCTGGTTCTTAAAATCCCCAAATCAAATTACTGAGATCACTTGATAGTATCTAAATATAACATTGGCTGCATATGCAGACACTGCTGGGATTTTGACAAAAAAAATCATTATTGCTGTTCTAGTTCAGTTTGTTGATATGCAGGGAGACATTATTTGGATAGACACACAATGTTTCCTTTTGCCACAAGTCAGACGCTTAAATGGAAGTAGGGATTAAGCACTTGACTTGTTAGTACAAGAACAAATCCGTGAAACAACCACTAATCCCGTTTCTAAATACACCACAATCCGTAAAAAAAAAAAAAAAAAAGATTAACGTTCTGCTTTTCAACAAGCAATGAATGCTTGGAATGTTTTCTGCACTCATTTTTAAATGATTTTCATATACTACTTGAGATGGGTAAAATGCTTTAAGCAGTGGAAAAAGCGAAGATGCGTGATTACATTCATGTCTTCAGTAACATTAAGTTTATTGAAGCAGCTTTTGATATTGGGTGTGTATACAGGTACACAGTCGATTGGTCGCCGGTCTTTTGGTCGCCGGTCTTGTGGTCGCCTGGAAGGTTATTGATAATTACCATTTAAATCGTTGCTCAAATTCCCTAAATACAAACTGCGAATTACTATTTAGTCATACTTAATGCCCTAGTAATTATTAGGCTAAAGAAAAGCTCCAAATTTCCCGGACTTTTTTTGTTTTTTGTTGGAGAACTTGTTAAAACCCTGACTCATGTAGCTTCTTAAAGGGACACCGCATGTACATACAAACTCTTATACACTTACACCTCGGCTCAGTGAAACTGCTCATGGCCATTGTTGGCTTTTATTGATGCGTAGACAGTGTTGTTTTACCTTGTTTTGTCGTCGGTCTTTTGGTCGCCCGTTGTCGCGGTCCAGGCGACCAAAAGACCGCGACCAAAAGACCGGCGACCAAAAGACCGGCGACCAAAAGACCGGCGACCAAAAGACGGCGACCAAAAGACCGGCGACCAAACGACCACACACGGTGTGGGTATACAGGTGCAATATTGTAATTGTACTGTAATTATCTTGAGAACTTGAAAAATATTGCTCTCTTACTAGCGCCTATTCAGTACTATTACTAGTACTGATTAGATGTTAATTAAGAGTTTTGATTTTTAAAATATAAAACTAAAATCAAAACTATTTCACAATATTCTGTATTGTGAATAAGTTCTGTTCTGCTTATACGGAAATGTTGGCTGTGTTTGCGCACGGTCATTTGAGAACTAGGACCACCACATCATCTTGTCATATCTTGCATAACACATGTCGTCGTTTCATGAAATATGAGTGTTTGGCGTACACACAGGGCAGCGTTTTGACCTATGGGAGGAAACATTTTCTACTATACGTACATACATACTAAATAGAAAGTTGTTTCCTCAAGTTGTCAATTTAGTAACGGTTTCGCTAAAATTATCGTTTGTTTCTGATGCCTCTATTAAAAAACACATTAAAAAAACACTTCAAATGACACATCACTAGCAAATTGAATAATTATGTTGTTACAATATGGGACAGTCCATAATGCTTAATTTAAAAAAAAATCCCAACTCTGAGAGTTTAAGTCTCATCTCATTTTCCTAACCGTTTTATCCTCACTAGGGTGCTGGAACCTATCCCAGCTGACTTCGGGCCAGAGGCGAGGGACACCCTGAATCGGTGACCAGCCAATCGCAGGGCACAAGGAGACGGACAACCATGCAGACTCATACCTAGGGGTAATTTAGTGTCTAATCAGCCTACCATGCATGTCTTTGGAATGTGGGAGGAAACCGGAGTACCCGGAGGAAACCAATGCAAGCCTGGGGAGAACATGCAAACTCCACACAGGTGGACCGACCTCGATTTGGACCCCCCCAATTGTCGCTGGGCCACCCCTCTTCTTATGATGTTTTGTATATACTGTGGCTCTTAGCCTCATTTCATGTTTCTCTTATTTTTATTATCTCTTAAACCACACTCAAATTCATTAGGGCCCATTATAAACAAATCTAAATTACTATATGGAAAAATTAATTTAGCAGATTGGATTTTTTATGCTGCTTCTGACATAGGGTGTGGCTCTTTGACTCTCATAGTTTAAAATTTTAGCTCTTTGTGTCTAACTTGTTTGCCTACCTGACTTTGGTGCAGGTAGCATTGTGATTGTGAGTGTGAATGGTTGTCTGTCATTGTGTGCCCAACAACTGACAGCACCCCGTGACCCTGATATGGGCAAGCAGTGCTGAAAATGAATGAATGACGAAATGTTGGCACAGAATATATTTATATTCTTTCTGTACTGCAAGAATTAAGCAACGCTTCTATCACCTGAACAAATCAAGTCACTTGGAGCAACCATTCAACTGTCGAGTTGTTCAGTTGCATAAGAACAGTCTGCAGCTGCCTGATAAGGCTGCTTGTCTTTTTTTCAGTCTTGTCACACTCTTTTATTCACCAGTATAGGGAAGAGACGGGGGGGAACAAACAAATTGACATATAAACTCACCAAAACGGCCAAGAATAAACTGAAGACAGCATAAGACAAGATCAGCAGCTGTTTCATTCTGCGCCGTCTTCGAGGAGAAGGATTGCGTGAAAAATACACCTCTTACTTTACTTTCACCCTATTTTTAACTAGTGGATGCAATCAACAAACGCCTCCAATAAAGAGAAGCGAGCTCAGGTTTCACAGCATCTGCTGCTGCAGCTCCACAGTTTGTGTCAGCCATTTTCGGTGAAGACCCTTTTCCCGGAAAGGAACTTCCACACATTATCATATATATGTATTCTTTCCAGGTGCAGTGACACACATGCAGGAAACCCTGACCCCAATTCGAATAGCTACTTTAGTGCTGACCTGACAAAATTCATTTCGGTCGGGGGGATGACTAATCTGACTCAAGCGCAAACTGAAAGAGCCTGTCTAATACTAGTCTGCTACAAAGAAAAACAAAAAAACTTAGCTATAAAGACACTAAAGCGAAGGTGTCCAAACTAGGCCGCGGGTCAGCTACGCTATTATTTAGTTATTATTGATATTTATTGATTATTTGTTTGTTGTAGTTATTTGCGTGGCCGGACGTTTGGACGCTGGACATTTGGTCGCCGGACGTTTGGTCGCCCGGACGTTTGGTCGCCCGGACGTTTGGTCGCCGGACGTTTGGTCGCCCGGGTGAATATAATTTTGAGAGTTAGTTTCAACAGTAGATATTTAGATATTAAACTCTCTCGAATATAATTTTGAGAGCTGGTTTCAACAGTAAACTCTGTCATGTGGTCAAACGTCCGGCGACCAAACGTCCGGCGACCAAACGTCCGGCGACCAAACGTCCGGCGACCAAACGTCTGGGCGACCAAAGGTCCGGCGACCAAACGTCCGAGTACCAGTTATTTCTGCACTTTGTGGTGAAGATTTAAATCTCATTGTACTTGTGTAATGACAATAAAACCATTCAATTCAGTATTGATGATTTAGCTTAGAGTCTACAATTAATTAATAACCACATCCATGCTTGTGATGTGTATATATGATACAGTAGCACCATAATCGTCAAATTTTAAGTCACATTTCACTGTCAAAAGAGCCAAAGGAGAAGGATGAAAGAGCCTTATGTGGTTCTGGAGCCACAGGTTGTAGCCCCCATCAATTGGCAAAGACACAGAAATGTTGACAAGATTCCAACAAGTCATCAGGAATGTTATTCACTTGCCTGACTTCAGCTCAGGCAGCAAGGGTCAATTTCCTGACGGTGTGAATGCAAGTGTGAACAGATTTCTTTATGAAAGGTTTTCATTTTATGTGAAAAAAATGTATCGTCCCAAACATGCGTGTCAGCCATGCTGTCCTAAAGTTAACACTTTGCATTGAAAAATAAGATATTGACCTATATAACCTTGTATCAGAGAGAACGTGTGTTGTTATTAGAGAAAGTATGGCTCATGTGACTCGCAGTTATAACGTGAAACAATATCTAGAGACGAGTGTGTCGCTGGGCTCAGACAGAGAGATTGCAGGCATTTCCTAAATGTTGCTTTAATGTGTGCAATGATTTATCGCCTCCAATCTGAATGTGCATCATATTCATTTGACTTTGTAATGTATATTGCAATTAATGCATTTTACACAGTAATGTGATTTCTTTTTTTATATATATATATATATCTCATGCCGTCACTTTGGTATTCATCCCCCTGACTGCTGTTATGTAATGTGTTTTGAAACTTAGTACGACACTTTTTTCTTTACATACACATTCACAAATAGCCTTGTGGTTAACATTTTTGTGTGAGTTTTCGATGGGTTTATGACTTCTTACCCTAATTGGACACACACTGATGGGATAAATTGTCAATAGGTGTGAGTGTAACTTTGTCCATTGTTTCCTGCAATCCGCTAGTGACAACTTCAGGGTGTACCCCCCTTTTCGCTCAGGCTCAGCTGGGATAGAACTCAAATTGGCCCTCACCCTAATAATGAGATACATTATGTAACATTAACAGTACTCGTATCACATTAGTCCTCAGCTTTATTTAATTTCCTTTTGGCAAATTTGATGCTACAATTACAAATAGTTGTTGTTTTTAAATTTAGACTAGAGACACTCGATGATCTCATGCCTGTTAATCGTGAGTGGTGGTTCTGAAATATCACCCACGCATTCGTTCATATGAGACTTGACATGTGAGTCATTCCAAGGCTTTCCTGGAAAGGACACGATGTCACTCATGGTATCGTCTCTATAGTCAGGGACCCATTAAGAGCAATATATTTATATTCATCTCTACTCTGTCCATTTTCTGTGTCACTTTAAATAAAAACATGATTGTCTTTATTTACAAAACTGTGATTATAAGGGTAAACGTAAACATCTACTGTTATTTTTACGTTTTCTTTCAAATACTTTTTTGGTGGTGTCTGTCCGGCTTCCTGTTTGTGTTGACTTTGGCACCAAGCCATTGGCCCCTACTTTGACAATTCAAACAAACTTCCAGGAGTGGGTAAAACAAGGTGACTTTTCATTAGCCTGCTATGTCACCTATGACTTAGTAATACCATTTTTTTCTGGAATATAAATGCATTACAAGTAAATGTTCAGCCCTATCAACTACGGTAAATGTGCCCTACAATTACGTCACAAATACGTCAGGCTCTTTAACAAAAAAATGGCTGTGTGTTAAGACCTACCGTATGCATGCATGTACATTTATGTGTATGTATGTATGTATATATGTGCTAAGCAACACGCTTATTTAATTATATATTTATTCATGTATTTATTTCTTGACCTACTTATTACCTATCTATTTATGTCTAAAATGCCTTTCCTATTCCTGCATCCTCACCCTCTTGCCACTGGAACAACGAAATTTCCCGAATACGGGATGAATAAAGTTATCCAATCCAATCCAATCCAATCCAATTGGATGGCTGCCAATTCAGATTAAACCCCCCTATGACCCTTGTGAGGATAAGTGGTGTGGAAAATGAATGAATGAATTTTTTCACTTGTTATACTCTTTCCCAATGATCCTGTAGCAAACCACTTTTTGAATTTTAAAATCAAGAGCAGTTACAATAATACATAAATTTTTATCAACGGTTTATTAGAATTAATATTAGTTGTCATTAATACCACTCGTGGCGACAGTTGTCTGTACACACTTGGCTTTGGACCCGGGGTGTGTCTAGTAAAGTTTTTTTTTTTTTTAAACAATATATTGGAATAACCAGCGATCAAATAGATAACAAGAGAAAATTAGCTTTGACGTTTGGGAACTGTTGGGGCGCCCCCTGAGGAAGGCACCGTCAAGGCAGTGTTTTTGCATGACCCCTGACGTATCATATCTATTATGGATTAAATTGTGTATAGCTTCAGTATTCTGGAGCCAAATTTCAAATTGGATTTCTCCTTGAGCGACTAATCCAAGGTTGTTATTATTCTTCTATCATGAAGATACTATACAAGGGGATTGCCACTAGTCTGTGATAGTACATGTGCTGCTTTGACCAGTACTTTTCCACTCACTGAGCCATGTGTCTACATGTGAGTGTGAGTATGCACGTGTGTGTGGGGGGGTGAATTCTGAGGCAAACATGCGAACAAAGCTGTTTTACTTACTAGTCAATGTGTGGGGAAAGTTATTTGAAGTGAGATGCAAGGCAAGATTGCACAATCACGGGCCAATTGGAGCATACAAAAGAATTATGTTGAGCCTGCATGACAAAAGTGTTGTTTGTTCTCATGTACCATCCATCAAAATGGCTCTCACAGGGAATGTTAAGACGTTTGGCTACAAATACTTTTCTGTTTAAGGACTATCATGGTGCATGGTTTCATACCTGTCAACCTCTGCCGATAACTGCCCTTATAAATGATTATTGATTCCCCTTACAAACCCCCAAAAAACCTTACAAACACCGTACGACTCGTACGGTGTTTGGAGGTTGACAGGTATGTTAATAGTTCCAAAGTTCTTTTGTTATTGACATTCATTCATTTATCTTTCATACGGCTTATCCTCACAAGGGTCGCGAGTGATGCCGAAGCCTAACCCAGCCAAACACGAGCAACAGGTGAGGGACATCCTGAATTGGTTGGCAGCCAGTTGCAGGGCACACAACAAAGCCAACTATCACTCACATTCACAATCACACCGTCACTTGGTGGGAAATGAACCCATACTGCCTGCACCGAAGTCAGGCAGTAGAACTGCTGCACCATCGGGTGGCAAACTAACATATTGTTACTGGGGACCAGTCTAGGGTATTTCAACCGAAGTCAGCTGAGAGGCTCCAGCAACCCTGACAATGATAAGGGGTGTTGAAAATGAATGAATGAGTTGGCATAAATTTGCTGATTCACACCTTTGTTTGAAATATGTCAGTATAATGGGGAATTATTGATCTTGTTGTTCTGGTAGTAACACTCCTATGGCACCTGCTCAATGGAACTTTTGGCCAAGTCCAGTCTAGGAAATTACAAACCGATTACACTTTCTAAACACTGCCTCCCGCTGACCACTTTGTAGTGACATGAAGCTCACAGACAGCCTTCTATGTGTCACTGAAAAGGCCCCGTGGAACGTGAAACTACCTGTACTGATTTCACGTCACTGTTGGGATTCAGGTTATATCCAATAACCAATAGAACACTCATATTTAGCAATCTGGAAAGCCAGAGGGGGACTGGGTGTGCTAAGTCTCCCCTTGTCATTTGATGTGTTTGTTTTCTGTGATGGGTTAAACAGAGGACAGCTTTTTTTCCGGCAATAAGGATGATGTTTCTTCTTTTAAATGCATGGATGCCATTTGTATGCCAGATTCAATTTCTAATCCTCTTCAATCTCCACTTCAACAGGTTTACACGCAGCGCATCCCATTTCTTTTTCCATAGCAGCGTTCATGGATGATGGTTTAGACATCATTCAGCACCACGATCATACAAAAAAGAATGTGTGCCTAGTAATATCATTTAAAATCTATTATATAAAGGAGCCCTTAAAATAGGATGAACTATATCTTAGGCCAGGGGTGTCAGACTCGGGTTGGTTCGCAGGCCGCATTAACGTCATCTCGATTTCATGTGGGCCAGACCATTTTAGATATAATATTTTGATTTTTTTTTTTAAATAAATGGATTAAAAGAACTGGACTAAAAGCCCTGAATATTCAGTTTTTATAGATCTAAAACAATGTTTATTTGAGTTTTTTTTAAGTATATTTTTAGATTTTACCAAATGATTTTTGAACTAAAAACACAGAAAAAATGGATTAAAAAATTACAATTATTGATTTAAAAGAGGGAAAATCAGGAAATTTAATATACATATTTTCTCTTCATTTTAATTTGATCCTAAAACAGAAAGTCGGCACTCATGATTGACTTTCCCGGGCCACACAAAATGATGCAGTGGGCCAGATTTGGCCCCCGGGCCGCCACTTGGACACATGTCTTAGGCCATTTAACAGTGTAATGTTAAAAGGTCTTCTCTCTGATTGGCCGTCAGTGAAATGGGTGTCAGTGGAACCTCATGGACTTGACATGGCCTCACACAGGTTGCAGAATTAACTTTTATTTTGACCCATTTTATGCATGTTGGCACACCAGTTGAAAATATTGAAACATTCTTATAGAGTATCTTTATTTTTCCTTTCTCTGTCACTACATAACAATCATTGATTCTTTATTTCAATCATTAGTGGTTCAAAGTTCAAAAGTGCAAAGGATGATTAAATTATTTCCCATAAATACACAAATATTCCACAGCTATTGTTATGAAAATGATATAATCATAATTTACATGATTAAGTCCTATTAGGATGATTTACTCAAGACACATGAACATTAAAAGTGACTACAATAATGAAAAAATGCACTACAATGGATTCATCTAATGTTCAACTAGCTGCTGCCAGTTGCAAACCAACGTAGGACTTACTTCAGGTATCTGACAAGGAAGTGATTGGATATGATTCCAATCACTAAGATAACAACCATGACAAGTAAAACCAAGCCACGACGTATGATTAGCTGCTTGACTGTGAGAGCATCGCGGACTCCCGTGGTTGCAGTTTCATCCCGGGTTTCTGCAGTGCTCACACATCTTGGTGCAGAAGAGGGGCCTGCTGCCTGGTTGGTGTCTGATTCTAGAAATTGCATCATAAAAAGTCGATTTTTATCAAAAATGTTATGGCTAGATCTCAACATATTAGTGGCGCTCATTATCTGATATCAATAGGGCTTTATACAACTAGTATGTGACATGCTATTGTAAGGGTGAATTTGACTTTTTAATGTGATACCAAGTCTCAATTTGTAGTTTCTACACATGGACTCACCTAGCTGAAAGAATACCATGTCCACCATGTTTTCATTAGTGACCTGGACACTCGCTCTCAGCTGAGCCTGATCAGATGATGTGTTCAAAAAGGAAAAGTTTGTAATCAAATCTCGAATTTCTGTTGCTTTCGGACTTAATAACACACCTTTTCAGTAGCCTTTCTCCAATCAAGGTGGCACAAATACAGGACAAATGAAATAGCCTGCAGTACCACACAGCAAGTAAGACCAATCCAAAGTCCTGTTCAAGAAATGACAAATGCATACTAAATCTTGTGTTTAGTTGTGACTGATTTGCTGACGAATGAGATCACAATTGCTTCTTATTTACCTACGATGCCCATATTTGTTGTAAATATTAGGGTCACACCTATGGGAAGGCCAATGAAGAAATGTGTCACCAGATTCAAAATCCCACCAACTTTTTGTATTCCAACTCCTCGAAAAACACCTCCACTCACACCCTGTGGTGATAATTGCGGAGTTATTTGTTTTAAATGTTGATATTTATAATCCCTTGTGAATTGTCAGAACCAGTTATTTTTCTCACCGCAATTGAATCAGCAAGGTGCATCACGAAAAAAAGTACCATAACATCGGCAGTCCTTTTCAAAACGTCTCTGAAGAACAGATACAATTATTAAAACACAGAATTTCACGTGAAATATTATGTCCTAACAAAGTATAGCTCACAGGTCGGTGGTGAAAATATAACCAATTACATTCCGGGAAAGAGTGAGGATAATTCCGACACAAGATGCAATGATGGCTGCAATTAGAAAGAGACAAACAGTAAGTTGAAAAAAAAAAGAAAAACATGTAAAGGTCTTTTTTTTCACTCACACTTTTTAAAACAGTTTTAAAATGACTTAATAGCATTCTAAATGCAAATATTTTTATGTTTTTCAAAGTAAAAGAGAAGGCCAGATTGTGGGAAACATTGCCAAAGACAATGATTTTTTTTCTTTCTTTCTTTTTTTTGTGGTGAATGGCCAAACTCAATAGTCAGCTTCCCTTCAAATTTTATTTAGATACAGATATTAAAGTCTCCTACATGTAAATATGATGGAGACTTTGCAAGACAGCTTTGCTTGCTCATGGTTTCCTGCACCAAGAGCATGCCCAACTCGGACGCTAGCGGCAACAGACAGTCCCATGGGTATCTACAAAAGTAGAATGCAGGGAAATTATGGTGGATTTCAGAATCGCACAAAATAAGACCATCTAAACCAACAGGATGGCAGAGCTGGCCATCCCCGAAACAGCCTAATTCTAATTGAGTTACCATGAAAGATATCACCGTCAGCTGATTCATCACGGTCTGTGCTCCCAGCTCGACCTCGCTAATTTGGGATGCAAGGAATCCTCCTACTTCAAAAGCCCACCACTCCATACAAAACATTAACATGCTCGGGATGGCCAACTTGGCAAAGGATCCCCACTCGCGGAGACAGTCGACTGACCAGCCTGCAAAGCAAACATTTTTCTTTCAAACCATTTTAAAGAACACCAACACCTCCATCCCTCATTTATAACGTCAAAATAATATTTCTACCTCAATTGTAAAGAATTTCTGTTGTTCTGTTTAATGTGGGTTAGTACTTTAAAACAATACATGGTTTTGATCGGTACACGGTCGATTGGTAGCCAGTCTTTTGGTCGCCGATCTTTTGGTCGCCTGTCTTTTGGTCGCCCGGAAGGTAAGTGATAGTTACCATTTAAATCGTTGCTCAAATTCCCTAAATACAAACTGCGAATTACTATTTAGTCATACTTAATGCCCTAGTAATTATTAGGCTAAAGAAAAGCTCCAAATTTCCCGTACTTTTATTGTTTTTTGTTGGAGAACTTGTTAAGACCCTGACTGACGTACCTACTTAAAGGGACAACGCATGTACATACAAACTCTGATACACTCACACCTCGGCTCAGTGAAACTGCTCAGGGCCATTGTTGGCTTTTATTGATGCGTAGACCGTGTTGTTTTACCTTGTTTTGTCGCCGGTCTTTTGGTCGCCGGTCTTTTGGTCGCCCGTTGTCGCGGTCGGGGCAACAAAAAGACCGCGACAACGGGTGACAAAAAGACTGCGACCAAAAGACGGCGACCAAAAGACCGGCGACCAATCGACCGCACACGGTTTTGATCAATGCTCAATTGGATGATGTCATGCTTGTACCAGTAATGACATCTGTCACCCAACCCTAACATACTTTGAGATTGTAACACATTTAGACATAAAAGTGGGAATTTCCACAATAAAATACTATGATAAAATATGAATATGAAAATATCACACTTTGAGAGGAACATAAGTCATTGATTTCCAATAATGACATCAGACTTCCAATCCATTTGAACTGGGAGACTTAGTGATGATGATCACTGCCAGCCATTCCAGTTAACATGGATTGAAAAGGTTATTCATTTTATTATTTATTTGTGAGGACATGAATAGTAACTTCAAAACAATGTATTCATCAACAAATTTTAGATTAGTGATAGGACAACTTACCTCCCCACGTGGCTTTATGCAACCCTTTCCAGTAAATATAGGCCAATAAGAGAGCAGGCAAAATGCACTGGGAAATTGCATTAGCTGCAGCAGACCCACTGAAACAAAGACAAAGATATAGATTAGACACACTAACCCACACCTGTACAATGTATCTTTGGGGCAACGTTTCGCTCTCTATTTTTTTAGAAACATAAATCTCTTGGTAGCTTGGATTGTTAGTAACTACAAATCTATTAAAAGAGTTATTAGTCTCTACAATCCATTGACTCAATCACAATAGGATGACATCATTTAAAACATTGCCACCCGTTGCTGACATAATGCAACAATGAAAATGCTCAAAATGCCTTCAGGCAAGTAGAGAGTGCCTAACTTGGATTAAATATTTTGATAAGGAATCAGAAAATCCCTTTGCATTTAAAAGAACAGGTGCTAGTCCAGATATGGGCAAACTACGGCCCGCGGGCCATATACGGCCAGTTAGGCTTTTTAATCCGGCCCACTGACGTTTTCCAAATTATAGTAAAAATCAATGACCTCATTCATTTCCCTTTCCCCTGCAATATTCTCGTTTCCCCGATAGATGACGCACTAGTCTAGACCTTTGTTGGAGTGTAACTTTCCAGCTGCCATTTCGTTGAATAATATGTTCTTAATGTTGAAAGTAAATTTGAAAATACATTTTCAACTTCAATTGTCTTTTTTCTTACATTTCAATCACCAGGTTTGATAAATTACATTGCGTGTCCAAATGCTCCTGGCCCGGCCCCTCTGTCAAATTTTAGTATCCATTCTGGCCCGCAAGTCAAAAAGTTTGCCCACCCCTGTGCTAGTCATTTCAGACAAATTAAAAGCTTGCCTTCACGGGACTGGCAAACTTGAATTAGGGTAATTTTCTGATCTCTCTCATTTTCTGAACCGCTTTCTCCTCACTGGGGTCGCGGGGGGTGCTGGAGCCCATCCCAGCTGAGTTGGGGCCAGAGGCGGGGGACACCCTGAATTGGTGGCCAGCCAATCGCAAGGGTTACCGTATCTTTATTTTCCAAAATAAAACACATAATAGCAGCCCGGCGGGCAAGTGGTTAGCGTGTCGGCCTCACAATTCTGGAGTCGAGGGTTCGATCAGAGGTCGGTCCTCAGTGTGTAGAGTTAGCATGTTCTGCCTGTGCTTGTGTGGGTTTTCTCCAGGTGCTCCAGTTTCCTCCCAAATCATGCGGGTTAGGCTGGTCGAACACTCTAAATTTCCCCTAGTTATGAGTGTAAGCATGAATGGTCTCTTTGTACCCTGCAATTGGCTGGCCACCGAATTAGGGTACCCCCCTGCCTGGTGCCCATAGTTAGCTGGGATAGGCTCCAGCACCCTCCACGACCCTTGTGAGGATGAGCGGTTCAGAAAATGAATGAATGAAAAACTCCTAATACTAAATTTTCTAGGAAAACTTACGCAACACCCAAATGCAGACGATAGAGAAGGACATAATTGATTATTGCATTCAGGGAGTTTCCAAATACTCCGGTTATGACCTGAGGCCAAATAATTCCCTGAAAAACAAACAAACACACACACACACACCTCGTAGTAATAAATGTGTTATTTATATATGCGTTAGTCACTTTATTATTAATGAAATTGTTTTGCTACTGAGCACCTGGTTCTGAAGGTATTTCCCCAGCAGCTGGTACATGAATGCTGGCTGAAAGGAGAAATCATAATGTTTTGCTATAGAAGTAAATTCTATAATGTGATGAAAACTGAGACACGAGACGTGAACTCACCGGCAGTGCAGGCATGAAGATCTTCACGTAAAGTTGTGCCAAACTATGCAACACACAGCCCATTAAATTATTATATTATTATATTATATTTATGCAAAGGCAATAATAACAGAGGGGAAACTCCAAATTCAATGGAGCTATCATCATACAAGTTGTCATTTAGTCAACAACTTGAGGCAGGCAAAGACAGATGATGTGTTTATGGAATATGGCCGCTACACTATGCAATTGTGCCTTCTAGTGGTTGCACACCAAACACTCAGAAGTCATATTAATTTGATAGGGTTTGGAGCAGGGGTCTCAAACTTGCGGCCCGCGGGCCAACTGCGGCCCGCGGGACGATAATTTGCGGCCCCCGTCTTAATATGAAATATCGATTTTTTTTTTAATTTTTTTTTTTTTAATTTTTTTTTTTTTTTTTTTTTTACCCCTTTCCCCATGATGGCGCCGTTTAAGTGGCAGCCAGTGGCAGTAGCTCTGTCCACTCATGTTTTTCTTGTTTTACAGCATGTTTTACATGAAAAATTAGAGGGAACATTGACATGCACCTGCTTGTGGCAGGTGTGATACTGGTGTGCCGATAGCGAGCAATGATGATGTCGTGACCGGATGATTCGCCTAAAGACGTTTCGCCGACGGACGTTTGACAGACGGACAGGTCGTACTAGTATTTGTTAGTTTAATGATTAAATACAAATACTAGTATTTGTATTTAATCATTAAACGCTGTTTTCAGCTGGATTTGACCGAATTTGAGAGCATTTTGAGCCGTTTGGCGAATGGACGTCTATAGACGTTTTTTTGCCTCCATCGCGATATCATCCAGTATTTGTATTTAATCATTAAATGCTGTTTTAGGATGGATTTGACCCGATTGCTGTCATTTTACGGCTCGGTTCTGCTACATCTGCCTGCCCAAGAGTGCTTATTCCCGGACTGCCATTGATGGTAGACGAACATTGATTTTTACTATAATTTGGAAAACACCGGCGGCGGGCCGGATTAAAAATCCTAACGGGCCGTATATGGCCCGCGGGCCGAGGTTGAAAAACTTGTACACATACGATCCGGCGGGGCGAGCGTTCGAATCCCGTTTCGGCGAAACCTCCGTTCGGCCGAATGAACGTTCGGTGGAACGTCCATTCGGCGACCTGCCCGTCTGTCAAACGTCCGTCGGCGAAACGTCTTTAAGCGAATCATCCGAGTACCGATGATGTCGCTCACACTGGTACTCCGTGCGCTCAGGGAGGTTGTCTTTCTGCTCAGACCAACAAAAAATTAGAGGGAACTTTGGTTCGGAGCTGAATGAACCAATCACGGTGAGGTATACGGCTCTGGAGGGCGGGACATCGGCCGGGCTGTCCAGTGCCTCGCTCACTCACTCATTCATTCCTCCAATCAGCTGGGCGGGGGAGAAGCCGTGAGGCCGATCACTCCGCTCGGCGCGCACACTCCTCCGCTGCTCTCAGCATAGAACTGAATGAGGCGCTATGATCCGTGATCCAGCCTGTGTCAGTGTCTGTAGCCATCTCCGCGATTGAAACGGAGAGCGAAAGTGCACATGCGCCACAAACCCGCGTGACTGAATGTGAAAGATCAACCCGAGACTCATTCCAAGTGGAAAAACATATTACAGAGCCCCAGAGATGTCTCTTTCAAAGCCTGCCGTGAAGAGAAAGGTCGGTGATGAGCACAGACAGTTTCAAGAAAAGTGGGGAGTGCAATATTTCTTTGTTGAACACAGGGGCACCCCGACGTGTCTCATTTACACTGAAAAAGTTGCGGTGCACAAGGAATACAATTTGAAACGTAATTGTACTATGAGACATGCTGAGGAGTACGAAAAATACCAGGGAGATGAGAGAGCCAACCAGGTTGCCAGTCTTAAAACACGTCTTCTGAGGCAACAGGATCTCTTGAAGAAGGCTACCAAAGACAGTAATGCAGCAGTCAAAGCTAGCTACGCCGTTTGTGAGTTGATTGATCCTGTGCTAAGTGATCCCAAATGGCTCATGGACTTGGCTTTTCTTGTTGATATCACACATGAGCTTAATGTACTGAACAAGAAGCTACAAGGCCAGGGGCAACTTGTCAGTGCTGCCTATGACAACGTGAGAGCATTCTGCACTAAACTTGTGTTATGGAAAGCCCAGCTCTCTCAGACAAACCTTTGCCATTTCCCAGCATGCAAGGCTCTCGTGGATGCAGGCACACCATTCAGTGGTGAGAAGTATGTTGAGGCCATTTCGAAGCTACAGGAGGAATTTGATCACAGATTTGCAGACTTCAAGACACACAAAGCCACATTTCAAATTTTTGCGGACCCCTTCTCCTTTGATGTGCAAGATGCCCCTCCTGAGCTTCAAATGGAGCTCATTGACCTGCAGTGCAACTCTGCACTCAAAGCCAAGTTCAGGGAGGTGAGTGGAGAAGCAGACAAGCTTGGGCAATTTTTGAGAGAGTTGACCCCCAGCTTCCCTGAACTTTCCCGAAGGTTCAAGCGGACCATGTGCCTTTTTGGGAGCACATACTTGTGTGAGAAGCTCTTCTCCACCTTGAACTTCAATAAGTCCAAGTACAGGTCCAGACTTACTGATGAGCATCTTCAAGCTCTACTGAGGGTCTCCACTGCTTCCTCCCTCAAGCCAAATGTGACTATGTGAGAAGAAGCGCTGCCAGGTCTCTAGCAGCAAGGAGTAGGCAAGAGAAGCCGTGTTCAGAATATTTCATGTTCAATGTTCCATTCAAGTTCAGAAAGTTAAAGGTTAAAGAGCTGTTAATACAGACATTTGAAACGGAATAAAAATAATTCATTTTCTCTACTTAGCCAGCCAGTGTATATCTACTGTATGCTCATTAGTATTATTTGGTTTTGTATTACTGATTGATTTATTTTTTATTCATCTTTAAGTTAATTTATTTAATTCATTATTTTTTGTTAAAAAATAAAGATATTTGATAACGTTGGAATGTTTTATCAGTGCTTTTCTTGTGGAAATCCTGATGCGGCCCAGTCTCACCCAGACTCGGCCTCTAGCGGCCCCCAGGTAAATTGAGTTCGAGACCCCTGGTTTGGAGGTTCTCTTTGGAAAATACAACATTGTTTATCTACTTCTATTATGCTAAATGAGTTAATATAATAATAATAATAATAATAATAATAATAATAATAATAATAATAATGATAATAATAATAATAGTAATAATGAAAATACTACTACTACTACTAGTACTACTACTACTACAACAACTACTACTACTACTACTAGTACTACTACTACCACTACTACTACTACTACTAGTACTGCTACTACTACTACTACTACTAGTACTACCACTACTACTACTAATAATAATAATATTAATAAATTATATTATTATAATTATTATTATCATTATTATTATTTATTTTCTGAACCGCTTGATCCCCGCGGGGGGTGCTGGAGCCTATCCCAGGTGACTTCGGGCCAGAGGCGGGGGGCACCCTGAATCAGTGGTCAGCTGATTATTATCATCATCATCATCATCATTGTTATAATTATTATTATTTTTATTATCATCATCGATCATTGATACCACGGTCAGTCCTCACTGTGTGGAGTTTGCATGTTCTTCCCGGGCTTGTGTGGGTTTTTTCCAGTTACTGGGGTTTCCTCCCACATCCCAAAAACATGCAGGGTAGACTGGTTGGACACTCAAAATTTCCCCTAGGTGTGAGTGTGAGTGTGAATGGTTGTCTGTCTCCTTGATCCCTGCTATTGGCTAGCCACCAATTCCCACCTCCTGCCCGATGTCAGCTGGGATAGGCTCCATTCCCCTGGCAAACCTTGTGAGGATAAGCGGTTCAGAAAATGAATAATTAAATATTGGATCAAAAAATTATGATCGACCTCATATTAATGGAAATTTTCTATTATTACAGAATTGACAGAATTCTTTGGCTGCAGATGCTAATGCTAGAATTTTGCTGATTTGGTTATAAAACCTAAAATGTGGCCTCCAGGTCCAAAGACAATAAGATTTCTGAAGGATTGAATGGTAACTCACTTGACAACCTCAGCACTCTGTTTGGCTGCGATTAGAATCGGTTCAGTGTTGATGAGAACAGCCCAGCAGGGGAAACAAGCCAGGAACAGAATCAGAACTCCCCTCTGAAGGATTACACCGACACGCATCAGGTTTCCGCTTCCAAACGTCTACAAGGACAGATTAAATGAAACACATCCAACAAACTAATTATTCCGGATGAGTGAAAGAACACAAAACAAAAGACAATTATTTGTAGGTTGAACTCGGGCATTAGCTTAATTGAGGAACATACCTGGGATATGAGAGTATCACAAGTTAAGGAGAGTCCAGTTCCAATGACAATACCAGTCAGATTAATCACCTGCAATTGACACAATTGAAAGGTCATTGCAAGTAACTTTCACTTTTGCCATTGTCTTACAAAGTTAACCCCAGCAATGCTTAGTTTTCATAAAATTCTATAATTTAATTTTGTGAAACAGTCTGCTCCATTTTTGAGGGGGGAGTATTATGATTGTTGATTTTCTGAATGGGATCATTTTCTTTCTTTTTACTTTTAATCATCTAACATCATATTCAAATGTGACATTCAGATTCAGAAGAAAGTTAACCGCATTGGACAAACTGATGGGGCAATTGTACTCACTACAATTGCCAATGATACAGCTGAAAATTCAGTTTTCCCCAGATGGCCACAGAACATCATGCTGACGGTACTGATCATGAACACCGTCACCTGAAATAAAACCTACAGGAAAAAAACATACAGGCATAAATAACTATTCACTAAACTTCACTTGTAATTTCCTTCAAATGAATACAGTGCATCAGAAGCAATGAGAAAAATACTCCCATTTAAAAAAAAAAAGACCAAATACTGATTGTGAGTGCGGCTGGTCGTTTGTCTCTCTATGTGCCCTACGGCTGACTGGCGACCAGTCTGGCGGGTAGTCTGACCTTCGCCCAAAGTTAGCTGAGATAGGATCCGGCAACCCCAGAAATTTACGGGGTACGGAAATTGAATTAATGAATACTCTTTATGAAAATTCCTATTAGATTAAGAATGTTTTCTCTACTTTTAAATTTTGCTCTAAGTACAGAGGTTGATACTCTTTTTCTCTTTCATATGATAAGGGTAAAAGCATCAAATCATGATCATATTTTTGTGATGTCACGGCAATTGCCATTGCGAGTGTGTTAAATTCTAAGGGCATATAGGGACAGAAAACAATTGCACCTGATCCCAGCAAGAAAAACCACACCCAGTGGTTGGCAACACATTACAGAGCAAGAACAGTGACAGCATAGCAGACCAATATCAGTGTGAGTATTTAGCATATTAAAATAAAATGTATACATTTGTTTTGATGTATCTTCATTCATGAAACAGTGAAAAAAATTGCATTCCATGCAAGGTTCCCTTATTTCTTAACCTCACATTCAATTCTAAACCTGAACAACAACCGATAAAGGAATCTACACACACGTTTTTCATCCGTTACATAATGTCATCTTACCACTGGGCCTGCAAGCTTGAAAAGTTGAACAAATTCATCACAGTAGCTCCTTGAGATGAAGCTTCTCAGCCAAGGGCCCCAGGTAGAGGATTCTTGTTCCTCTGAATTTCGACTCATCTCCACGGGAGCTCCAGCTGTGTCGTGACTCGTACCAGCCAGTAGAATAAAATTCTGCGTATGAAGAAGTGAAGGTCATCTGACACACATCGGTGTTGTAATGGCTGACTGGCCAGTTGACTTTTAAGAAAAAAAACATTCTGTGCTCTACTCAAATGTAGCAAATGAAATGATTGGACTGACAGGAAGAAGTTCAGGCAAGATTGTTACAAACTACTTCAAGGGTACACTATTAATCTGAGGTCAGAAGCATTATTTTGCCTTTTTAAATGTGTCACGTGGTCATGGCAAAGTCATACCATTTTGTCGTATTGCTTGGATATTCTTTAGTCATGTCTTTATATTGCTAGACAACGCGGAGGGTTTTAGGTTTGAATTCCTAATATGAATTGTCTGTTTGGAGTTTTTCAGGAAAGTGCTCACATCTGAAATCGAGTGTCATCATTGGCTAAGTCCTCCTGTGCAAATGAATGAAAACTTTCCTTTCATTCATTCATTCCTATATCAAATTCATCACCTATTAGTATTCACTTTTTCGCCCTTGATTTTGGTTTTCTCACATATTTCTTAAACATGACTAAACATTTAACCAGGAAATAATCTTTATGTGTAATAATACGGTTGAACATACCTGATGCAAATTTTGTTAACTTGTAGTATTTCTTGACAGGCAAACATTTCTCACCATCATCTGTCTCATTTGTTGCAGTATTTTGCTACACCATTTTTATTTTTTTTAAAGATTGCTCTTTCGCTACAAATATACTGGAAATACCAACACAAGTCAAGAGGAAAATGAAGGTTTAAGGTGAGTGAAAAACTGACCTCTCCATTTGACCTTGAGCACTCCCATCCAGATAATATACACTAGTAACACCAAAGCCAACACATGCTGTAAGATAAAAAAAATCATCTTGTGAATATTTCAATTTAACATAACTCTTTTTGCCACATTTATTGATGAAAATGACTTAGACTGCAGAAGACATTGAAAGAGTCAGAATAGAAAACAAAGCTTACTTTGTATCTTGTATTTGTCATTCCACCTTTTTAAACTTGCAGTCTGACCCCCCTTAAAGTGCTTGGCAGGCCTCTACCGTACCAAGCTCCCTGAGGAACTCAGATTTAATTGAATTGAATGCTTTTATTGTCATTATATAAGTATCATGAGATTTAAAGCTTTCATCACATAGTGCACAAGTAACTACAGACAGACCAATAAAGATTGCCCTTCTTCCAGTTAGAAATTTTAGCAATTACTAATGGATTGTATTTTCATAGACTACACAATGCATGTAAATGACAGGTGCTTTCCATGGTGCTGAAACCGAGGGTGCAGTTTAATCGGGTTAAAAACATTGCTAGGGTGCAATCTTGTCTCATATTAATCTTCCATGTTTACTTTTTTGGGACATTGTTTACGCTCCTTATTCTGACAGTGCTCATATATATATATATATATATATATATATATATATATATATATATATATATATATAAAATATATATATATATATTTATATTCTATATATATATACATATACGTATATGTATATATATATATATATATATATATAACCAAAATTGTACAATGATGGGAAAATCATTATAATTTATCAGAAACTAAGAATAAGCTTTGTAGATTAAACTATTACTAAAATAAAGAACAACAGAAAAAACAGCTGCCTGTCAATGCAACATATTTATTTTTTTCAGGATGATTACCTAAATACAACATAGCAGCCAGAGTGAAAAAATATAAGATATATATAAGTCGCAGGCTCAGCCAAACTAGGAAAAAATGGGACTTATAGTCCAGAAAATACGTTACATGCGCTTGTGTCATTGCTCTTCACAAACCAATTTCAGTGTAAGACACAGGTGCTTTATTCGATAAGCAATAAAACATTTTTATATTGAATACATTCATTTTTTACTTAAATACATTGATATGTGCTAGTTATGTTAAACTATGCTGTCAAGGTATGTTCACTTAATATAAACATATAATTGAATTTAACTGAGTTATAGTTTCTTAAATTGTAATAACAAGTAAAACAAAGTCAATGTAGAGTAGTTAAGTTAGTAGAACACTTTGTAAAACTTTTGTGTTTACATTACTAAATACATTGCATGTTGAGTTATGTACGATAACAGTCTAATCATAATGATTTTACTGAATACCTAATACCAGCCATTTATTTTACAAGAGGCTAATTAGGAAGTCCTACTGGCTCCTGAAGTCTTTACTTTCACTCTCAGTTACAAAACAACCAAAAATTCATTTTAACATTTTGACAAAAAAGTGGCTGGCAAAAATTCCTGCTATTAAGATGACTACACAGAGAAGTAATATCAAACCACGCCGCACAAGCAGCTGTGTGACTGTAAGAACATCTCCAACTATGGTGGCTGCATTCTCATCCTGGCTTGGAATCTTTTGGTCCTCCAAAGTGCTCTCATTCTTTGGTATCGTGGAAGGAACTGTGACTTCCTTGCTGTTTGAGTCTAAGTAATTCAGAACATAACTTTAGTTAATAACAGATACAATTCCCTTATGATAAAAATGCAGTGTCGTGAGCACTATATAATGGTAACACTATAGTACACTGTATTGTTACATTGAATGTCAAGCACACACATGCAGTTGCAATCTAATGAATGAATTTAAGTTTTTAATTTGAATTATTTTACTTTTTGTAAATTCATTATTCATTTTCTATATCGCTTTTCATCAAAAAGGTTGCGGGGCTGATTTGTGTAAATAAGAAGCAAAATACATTTGGTAGTGTATTTGTTAGCCTAGCTGTTTCCTTACTGATTACCATGCGTCTTATTTGTTGGTAAAAATTGAGAGGAATAAAAATATATATAATATGTTTGTGTGTGTGTGTCTGTGTAGTATTGTAATATTAAGGTTATGATTAAAGTAAAAATAGTATTTCTGTGAGGCTAAGATAAATGTGAGCAATGGTTTATCATAATAAGATAATTATAATTTGAATTCCCACTACTAGTTTTCGAACGTGGACTTGCCTGACTTACAGTCTTCCATCTTGTTTGTGTCTTGAACGCTGACTTTGACTCCTGATCTAATTTGAGCCTGACCAGAGACATTCAAGTACGACAAAACGGACGTCATTTAATTACGTCACATTTGTGTTTTCAGGTTGCTTAGCAACGCACCTTTTCTGCAGCCCTTTTCCAATCAAGCTTGTACAAATATACAAGGAAGAAACTAGCTTGCAAGAACACACAGAGGGTAAGTCCTATCCAGAGTCCTGTTAAAAGAAACACCATTAACATTTTTGACGACAGAACCCAGAATTCCATGGTAACGGTTGATTCTTACCTAAAATACCCATTTTTGCCGCAAATGTTAAGGCCACGCCAATGGGGAAACCAATGAAGTAGTGTCCAATCAGGTTACATAAAGCACCAACCTTTTGTTTTCCAACCCCTCGGATGACACCTCCACTCACTCCCTGTAGTCATTTTTACAGGTTTTTACAAATATAATTTAATGTTGTCCAAAATGTGACATAATTTTCTTTTCTCACCGCAATAGCGTCTGATAAATGCATGAAGACGAAAACGATCAAGACCTCAGAAGCCCTTTGCAAAATGTCTCTGTTGAAAGAACAGAATATGCGTTTTTTTTGTCAGCGTTGATGTTCAAAAAGGGGTTATTTCAAATTTAAATATATATCACGGTTAGGTAAAACTCACTGTTCGGAAGTAAAAATGTAGCCAATGACTTTCTTGGCAAGGGTGATGCAAGTTCCAATTATAAAGGCCACTATGACTGAAATGAAAGAGATCAACAGAAATAGTAACACATCACGTTAATGTACTGCTTCTCATTTAAATTTTCTGTTGCGCCCCCCCAAACCCCAGGAAGAATTACACGCCCACCACCATAAAAAGTCTCAAATTCCAAGTATACATTTCAGCATAAGATGTTATCCTTGTTAAAATTAACACTGACGGTGAGCGCGTCACTGCATGTGTAACTACATTTTTATTCTAGTAACAATGTATTTTTTTTTTAATTATTTATATTTCATGTCAGATGCTTCTAGGCATTACATCGCGAGAAGCCTACTAGCAATCAGAGTAGTTAGATCTGAATAAAGGTTGCTTTGGCTGGTTACTTTCAAACTGTGATTTATTCCCATTATGGAACACAAACTACATGCAGAATTTAGCAGTGTGGAGTTTTTTTATTTCTTCACTATCCTTGTAGTTTAACAAATGCAAGCTTACTGTTATGTTTTAAAATTTGCAAGAGCCAACCAGAAAAGGGGTTCTTACATGCACATATGATGGCAATTTTGCTAGACAGCTTGGCTGCCTCAGTGTTTCCTGCACCAAGAGAATTCCCAACTCGAACGCTAGCAGCAGAAGAAATTCCCATTGGGAACTGCAATGGTAAAATGTATATAATCACTTAAGGCTCATTCAGAATTAAGTGACACTAATTATATCAGGGAGTTGTCAAAATGTTGAATGTTAAGCATTTTTTTCAACCGTGAGTGATCACAAACTGGTGATAAATGTACTTGAAATAACCAACAAATCATACCACTTGAAAAATAATGTTATTTTGCATGCATCCAATTTGTTTCCTTGGTTGCCTTCTGATAATAATACTAATGTTGGCCATTCCATTTGAGATTAAATTCTCTTTCATACCATTGAGATTCCACTATCACACTGATGAGGATAAAGCAGTTCCGAACGTGAGATGAGAACAAAACTGCCATCGTATAAAAATAAAATTAATCATAAAACTGTTACAATTACATTTTCTGCGCAACCATCATCTAAAGCCCGTGTCAAAGTGGTGGCCCGGGGGCCAAATCTGGCCCGCCACATCATTTTGTGTGGCCCGGGAAAGTAAATCATGAGTGCCGACTTTCTGTTTTAAGATCAAATTAAAATGAAGAGTATAGATATATATTAAATTTCCTGATTTTCCCCCTTTTAAATCAATAATTGTAATTTTGTAATCATTTTTTTCTTTGTTTTTAGTTCAAAAATCATTTTGTAAAATCTAAAAATATATAAAAAAAGCTGAAATAAACATTGTTTTAGATCTATAAAAAATGAATATTCAGGGATTTTAATCCAGTTCTTTTAATCCATTTATTAAAAAAAATCTAAATATTATATCTAAAATGGTCCGGCCCACGTGAAATCAAGTTGACGTTAAAGCGGCCCACGAACCAACCCGAGTCTAACACCCCTGATCTAAAGCATGTGCATTGTCAGTACAATATGGTTCGCCTCATAGAAACCACATAAAAACAGGGAATACTTATACAGCGCATTTATCTGGAAGTTTTTACCATGCCCAAAGCGCTTTACACTAGCACCCGTTCACATACCCATTCACATACTAATGGTGATGCTGCCGTGCAAAGCACTGCAAACCCACTGGGGGCCAATTAGGGTTCAGTGCCTTGCGCAAGGGCACTTTGACGGTGGGCAGCCGTAACCTGTAATCGAATACCTTACCCTTCAATCCCAGGATTACTTGAGCTATCTGGATTTTGGTAAACTGATACGAATAGTCTTTTGCAGAATAATTACTGCATTTCTGGCATTTATGTTAAACCAAGTTGAAAATTGGTTGGAATCAAAGTACATCCTTTTGACAGAAAAGTTATGTTATGTACAAGTGACTATGCCTTTCCCATTTGGCCCCCTAAAATTTGGGATAAAAATGGCTAACGGCCATCGGAAGTCATCTCAAATGTACATAAATGCACCCCATATCTCATTTCCATGCTGTTAAAGTTAAACGACGTTAATAATATAATGATGACCCGTTAAGTTTTGGTAACACAATGGCAGCTGAAGTTAATTTGGTCTGTGTCAACTCTGTCGGTAACGTCACTAAACTATTGATAGCATTAAGGAAATAAAAAAGAGGAAAAGCCTCCCACACATACATTCAGAACCCCCCACCCCCTCTCACTTTTTCCTCACAATTTTATAACATTGCTTACCATGTAAGCTATAACAGTCAGCTGATAGGCAATGGACTGAGCTCCCAATTCAGCTTCACTAATTATACCAGCAATGAATCCTCCCACTTCAAAGAGCCACCATTCCAGACAAAGCATGAGCATGCTGGGAATGGCCAACTTGATAAAGGGTCCCCACTCTTGTAAACATTCGCTTGTCCAGCCTGTGGACCAAAGATCAGTCAGTGAAACAATTTTCAAAAAACATCGACACATCACCTTTACAAGACATCTCTCATGTTATGTAATCTTTATGGGATAAGTAGGACATCCAATTAGTTGACGGGGAGTACCGAAATGTATTCGAATGAATAAATCCAGAATATAACCTCTTAATGTATGTAATAAATAATCTATAGTAAACACTCTCAAGCCAAATTATACTAATGTGTAGTCATTTTTCATAGTCATCGTCACCCTTTCACATTATTGAGTTACAGAGTACCAACATTTTTGTTAAAACATTACACATTGGATCGTCACCACATACACGTTGTGACTTCAAATAAATTGAGAGTGGAAAATGGGTAACAAAGAAAAAACTAATCATTCATTCATCATAACCTTTAAAGTGAGTGAGAGAGCAACTGACCTCCCCACGTGGGCTTGTGTAACCCCTTCCAGACAATATAAACAAATAAAGACACAGCCAACACATATTGTGAGATTGAATTGGCTGCAGCAGATCCACTTGAGCAAAGACAAACAGAATAATTAAAACACAGCAAAAAAACTCTTTTGAACATTTGTTAAAGACTTTTTTTCCACATCACATTTAACGGTACACGGTCGATTGGTCGCTGGTCTTTTGGTCGCCAATCTTTTGGTCGCCGGTCTTTTGGTCGCCCGGAAGGTTATTGATAATTACCATTTAAATCGTGGCTCAAATTCCCTAAATACAAACTGCAAATTATTATTTAGTCATACTTAATGCCCTATTAATTATTAGGCTAAAGAAAAGCTCCAAATTTCCCGGACTTTTATTGTTTTTTGTTGGAGAACTTGTTAAGACGCAGACTGACGTAGCTTCTTAAAGGGACAACGCATGTACATACAAACTCTTATACACTCACACGTCGGCTCAGTGAAACTGCTCATGGCCATTGTTGGCTTTTATTGATGTGTAGACCGTGTTGTTTTACCTTGTTTTGTCGCCGGTCTTTTGGTCGTCGGTCTTTTGGTCGCCGGTCTTTTGGTCGCTCGTTGACGCGGTCGGGGCGACCAAAAGACCGCGACCAAAAGACCGGCGACCAAAAGACCGGCGACCAATCGACCGCATACGCATTTAACATGTGATCTAATACCAGAAATAGCTTTCTTTAGCAGAATAATTGTTTTCTTTCACTGTATTGACAAAACAAAGTTTAGACTATCTTTGTTTTCCAATATGAAATTCCCAATTTAAAAAAAAAACATTCAGTAAAACTTACGCCACTCCTAAATGCAGAACATGGAGAAAGACATAATTGGTAATGGCATTTAAAATGTTTCCAATTGCTCCACAAATGACCTGAGGCCAAATAATTCCCTGCAAAAAAAAAAGACATCCACACTGGTATTCATATACTTGCTATTTATACATATGATCAACTTTCATATCAATGATATTGTGTTGCTACCGAGCACCTGGTTCTGTAGGTATCTCCCGAGCAGCTGGTACATAAATGCTGCCTGAAGGGAGAAGTCATAATATTACACATAAAATCACACCATATTGTACTTAATCATGCTGTGTTCTACACCTAATAACGTCTAGAATATGCATTCATTCATTCATATTGACGACAGGTGTCCTGTCATTATTAGGAGTCTTATGGCAATGTTAAGATAAGTATTCAATTATTGTGTTATCAATGTTTGTATACCATGCACACTAAAACAAAATGAACTCACCGGCAAAGCGGGCATGGCAAACTTCACATAACGTTGAGACAAACTACAAAGTGCACAAAAATAGGTGAAATTAGTGTTTGAAACAGATGAACACATTAATATCCTGTACATAACAGTTCTTTTTCTTTCTTTTTTTATTTATACCTGGGAAGTCTAATTATTTCTTTTTCAGAACAGTGTTTTTAGTGAAGCGGTAGTAATAATAATGATAATTGTGATAACTTTTTTTTCTCTCATTGGTAGTACTACATTGTGCACAAAAACAGAATTTGTAAGTAATTTACTACAGACGTTTATATATGTATGTATATATATATATATATATATATATATATATATATATATATATATATATATATATATATATATATATATGTTGACTATACTAAACACTATACTTTAGTATACTGTTTAATAGAGCAGCGATCCCCAACCTTTTCTCACTGCTTTCGACAACTTAAGACATGTGGTACACGAACGACACCCATGATGGCAAAAAAATCCCAAGCATAATAGCAATTATTCATTATCATTATTATAACAACTTTTCTCATTTCAAGTAGGAGGGCGAGATTGAAAACGTTAATATGTTTTACTCTGACGGATCGGCACTAGGTGGCTCGCGGACCGGGGTACACGGTGGATTGGTCGCCGGTCTTTTGGTCGCCCGGAAGGTTATTGATAATTACCATTTAAATCGTTCCTCAAATTCCCTAAATACAAACTGCCAATTACTATTTAGTCATACTTAATGGCCTATTAATTATTAGGCTAAAGAAAAGCTCCAAATTTCCCGGACTTTTATTGTTTTTTGTTGGAGAACTTGCTAAGACCCTGACGGACGTACCTTCCTAAGGGGACAACTCATGTACATACAAACTCTTATACACTCACACGTCGGCTCAGTGAAACTGCTCATGGCCATTGTTGGCTTTTATTGATGCGTAGACCGTCTTGTTTTACCTTGTTTTGTCGCCGGTCTTTTGGTCGTCGGTCTTTTGGTTGCCGGTCTTTTGGTCGCCCATTGTCGCGGTCCGGGCGACCAAAAGACCGCGACCAAAAGACCGGCGACCAAAAGACGGCGACCAAAAGACCGGCGACCAATCGACCGCACACGGCGGACCGGTACCGGTCCATGGATCGGTGTTTGGGAACCGCTGTAATAGAGGACTTAAACTGATGGTGAATTTCGCTTTAAATTGAGGGACTTTTTTCTTAACTGAATTTGTTCAGAAACGTACTCGGATGTTTATTAACTGCATTTATCAATTAGAGAGCAAAATTCAATTTAATGTGTTAAGATGTCCAGTCGTAATGTATTATTCATTCATTCATGTTCTACACTGCTAATTCTCACAAATGTGACGGGGGTGCTGAAGCCAATCCCAGCCAACTATGGGTAGTAGGTGGGGGGCACAATAAGATGAACAACCATTTATGCTCACACTCATACTTAGGGACAATTTAGAGTATTCAACCAGCCTATCATGTATATTTTGGGGATGTTTGAGGAAAATGGAGTACCCGGAGAAACCCACATAGCCACGGGGAGGACATGCAAACTCCACACAGGGAGGTCGGGACGCACCGCGGCTTGAACCCTCCAACTAAAAACTGTGAGGCTGATGTGCTAAACACTGCCCCCCGCGCTGCACTTAATGTATTAATAATACTTACAATTGCAGAATATGCGGAATAATTTTTATAGCAAAAACGTTGTGCCTAAGATGTTAACGGTTGAATGATGAATTACCTGGCAACCTCGAAGCCCTGTTTGGCTACAATTAAAAGTGGTTCAGTATTAATGAGAACAGCCCAGCAAGGAAAACAAGCCAGCAATAGAATCAGAACAGCCCTCTGAAGGATCACCCCAACACGCTTTAGGTTTCCGCTCCCATAGGTCTACACAAAAGACAGATGAGAATTAAAAGTTTCAAAAAAGTCTAAAAGAACACACACCATCTGGTTGGGATACATGAATGTTAAAATGAAAGGTTCATTTTGCACTTTTATTATTAGACTCCCTACCTGAGATATGAGAGTATCACATGTTGATGACAACCCGATTCCAATGGATAGACCAGTCACGTTAACCACCTGCAGTTAAAGAGAAAATGTCAATGGAATATAACAACAGAGATGCTCTGTCATCCCAGTTCAAATTTGGGTAAGGATGTCCATAAAAGATATACTTTTCAGTCCACTTCTCACTCGTTTGCTCATCATGTATTTTCAGATATCTGTTTTCATTTCCCCCATTGATTGCATCATCTGTGCCAATTACCCAGGTCTAATGAAAAATGTATTTTTTCGAGCTATAAATCCCACTTAAAATGTTTTATTTTTCCCCAAACTGATAACACACCTCATAATCCAGTGTGCCTTTAGTCTGAATTATGTGGTTATGCTTAGTTACCTTGAATAGAGCATAAGTGTATTATATTGCCGGAGTAAAGTGATTAAGATATTTAAAATTCAAAGTCTTAAATAAATAAATAAAAAATACAAATAATTGAAACAACAATAGAATTTTAAGAGATAAAGAACGAATGACAAATACAGTAATGTGCCCTTATATATATGAAAATAATTTCGTTCATTGATGTGTGCCTTATGATCAAAGAATACGGTACATGTTTTTTTTTTTTAATTTCAGGTGTAACTGTAGCTGCCATTCTTGGAAAATTCACTGTAATGCTAGTCTAAAAAGTAGGAATATGGTGTCAAAGCCATGAAAGTATTGATTGACAATACATTATTAATGAAAGGTTAACAATTTCTGATTTGGCGATGAGCTAAATTTAATGTTTTTTTGTCTTGTCATATTCTAGATTTTTTTTAGTATCCTCTTGGAGGCTAGATTTTTTTAAATGGCGTGTTTTTTTTCGTTTTGTTAAATATATATATGTATAAATATATAAATAATATATATATATTTATATATATACACATATATATATATGTATATATATATATATATATATATATATATATATATATATATATATATATATATATATATATATATATATACACACATATACTCTAAAGTAGTAATAAATGGCTTTTGTTTGACTTTGGGTTTTGCCTTCTAGACTGTCTTACAGCTAATTTGGTTGGGCAGTTAAGTCCCTTACTTTTAGATAATGGACCACGAAAATTGACTTCGATGAGTATGATTCTAAGAAATTCACTTTCCCCCCCAAAAAAACTTAGTTGAAAACAGTCAAACTGTGCCTTTTGTGGACATAACCTGCAGTCGTTTGATAAAGATGTACTTACCGCAATTGATAATGATACGGCTGCAAGTTCTGTTTTCCCCAGATGACCACAGAACACCATGCTGACAATGCTGATCATGAAGATCATCATCTGGGAAATGATCTGGAGCAGAAAAACAAACACAAAACTTTCACTTGCTTTATCTTGTTTTTATTCAAAGGCATGATGATATCATACAACACACAACAGGTAGCATTAAATGAGAACTTTCCAAAATATGTATATATATATATATATCAGCAACACGCTTATTTATTTATATATTTATTCATGTATTTATTTATTAATTAACCTATTTATTACCTATCTATTTATGTCTAAAATGCCTTTCCTATGTCTGCATCCTCACCCTCTTGCTACTGTGACAACGAACTTTCCCGAATACGGGATGAATAAAGTTATCCAATCCAATCCAATCCAATCAACGAATGGCTTCGGGGAGGAATGGTAGCAGTTTTAGTAGGGAAACTACGTGTGGGAAGGCAAATAACAACTCTTTTATACAACCAATTAAATTATGTCTTTCAAATATAAGGTCAAACAAAACTGACTTCATCAACATGTTTTTATTTGTAGCCTTGGTGATGGTGCAGTGGTTCTTGGGTCCTACAGAAGCTCTTTGAGAATATTCTCATTTTGTATTCATATTTGAACGACTTGTAGTTGCCAGCCAATTGCAGGGGGACAAAGAATCCTCCAAGGCAGGGGTTGGGCAAACTATTCCACAATGGGCCGCAGTGGGAGTGGGTTTTCGTTCCAACTTGTAAGAGAAAACCTTTCTACCAATCTGGTATCTTAGAAGTGCAATCAGTGGATTGCAGTCAGGTGCTTCTTGTTCCAGCACAAACCTCATTGGATGAACTGTCTGTGTTGGATCGGTTGGAACAAAAACCTGCACCCACAGTGGCCCTCGAGGACCGGTTTGCCCACCCCTGACCCAAGGGGTAAACAACCATTCACACGCTGATTCACAACTGAGAATTTTGAGTTTTCATTCAACCAGGCATTCTTTTTGTATGGGTAGAAAACCCACGCAGGTACAGAGAGAAAATGCAAATATTTTGTACAACTGCGCAATGACATCAACAGCGTTTATTCATTCATTCAGAAGTTCACAACCCAAAATTCAAACTAAGACCATCTAGTCTTTCTTGTAAGGAACAGCATTTCATAGAAGGAAAATATTAACAACTGGGTATTACTGTAGCACAGGAAGAGACCATGACAAAAAGAAAAACAATGCTAGGATAGGCTCCAGCACCCCCCGCGACCCTTGTGAGTATAAGCGGTTGAGAAAATGAATGAATGAATGGCAACTATCAAGCTATTTAGTTATAAAACCGAACATACTGTTTACGTAACTCATGGAGTTACGTAAATATGACAATCAAATTTAAATTTTCCACCAGTAATTTTAAAACAAATGACATCATTTAATCTTTGTCTCCATTTTCTTGTTTTGATCAACAATTGAAAATGAAAGGAATAAAGCAAACAGATTATTTTAAACTATGACACAGTGTTCAAATTTAAGACGCAAAAAAAAGAAATAATATCTGATGACTGTATACTAGTACATGAATATTTAAATACACAGTATAATTCTAAAGAGAACACATGAAAAAAAATCAATCCAGCCTAACGGCTGAGCATTAAGGGTTACACAAGAAAAGCTGCAGGTGATGTATTTGTGTTTTTGGACTGACTTACCACTGGTCCCGCAAGTTTAAGAAGTTGAATCAGCTCAGTGCGAGAGTTGGCCGAGATGCAGTTACGAATACGTCTCAAAAAAGAGTCACGAGTGAAACTTTCATTTGTATCTGAATAAACACTCTCAGAGTATTTCTTCATTTCGACATCCATGATGAGACAAAGTCCAGATAGCACTTTTATTAACTTAAAAAGTCTTCTGTGGTCTGCGAACGACCCGTGTCCACTGAAGTCATTGGAAGACTCAGAAGAAGAGGACGAGGTCAGTTTTTAAATCAAACTTAACTTGGAGCACAGTGGCAATATTCCCTCCCTCTTCCTCCCCCCTTGTCCCCCGCTGTCCGATCTGGTGTTTGAGGCAGTGGATGGAACGCATAGTCTGAAGCATCCATTCAAGGATAGTAACTCTTCTGCCCTCTTCACAGCTGATTATTAACAGGTCATTTTCTCACACCACATGAGCATTTGAAAATTATGTTTTTTTTGCTCATAGTGTAGGTTTCAGTACACTATACTTCAATACTTCTGGTGGGAAAACCTACTAGACTAAACCATAAAATTGAAAGTATATCAAGCAATTAGATGACCTTGAATAAAGGAGACTAATCTGTTTACTTTTGGACAATTCTGTACACCACCCTCACTCTGTTTAACCAGTGTGACGTTTGCATACTTTCCACATACTTGCATGGCTTTGGGTTTCTCTATTATTCCATAATCATGGAGGTAAAGTGAAGACTGCATAATGCAATTTTATATTTTGTCTCGGCTGTGAAGCAGTTTGTCATCAAAAGGTTGACATTAAAACAATAACATAAATAAATAATAAATATTTTATTTAAATATTTCGAGTCAAAGGGCTGTTAAGGATCACTGACTCTTACGTACACAGTGACGTCTTATTTTGGTTAATATAAAACTGTCTGCAGAACATTGCAAGCACAAGTCACAGAAGTTAAAGGCTATAGAAAAAGAATGAACTGGTATTTGTTACATGGGTCAAAATCTGGATCAAAATGAGAATGTGTTGTTGCCAAAAAAAGCATACTTTCACTCTTCCAGCTAGAAGCTGTCTCTCTGCACGTGTTTATTTACTGAGAGTAACCAAAACATGTAATTGATTTACAATAATTGTAAACCAACTTGTACCAAGTACAAAAGCTGACGGCACAGCCAAATTGTTCTTTATGCTCAAATGTTCGAAGAATCATGAAGACAAAGGTATCTATAAGAATAAAGAATAAAGTTGTACTTTAAAAAAAAATAATTATTGAGGAATAGGGGTATCCAAGATTTACAGCAGAAACGTGTACAAATTACCATCAAATATAGAATGAAATGCTTGCATTCACTCATTCATTTTTTGAACCGCTTATCCTCACAAGAATCGCAGGGGGTGCTAGAGCCTATCTCACCTAACTATGGGCACCAGCCAGGGGGAAACCCTAAATCAGTGGCCAGCCAATCGCAGCTGAACAAGGATACGGACAACCATTTACATTCACACTCGTATCCGGGGCAATTTAGAGTGTAATTAGTTTTTAATTCTGTAACATTTGTACAGTCTATTTATCTAGCCAGTATTTAGAGCAAGGTTGTCAAACTCATTTTTTGTCGCGGGCCACATGGTAGTTTCGATTACATCCGGAGGGCCGTTATGTCTTCCAACTAGGCTGCCAAAATTAATCGATTAATAAATTGACAGCTTTCTCGATCGTGCTAATCGATAGATCATTTTTTGATATTCAAATTAGTACACATTTTTGCAATTATTGATTTAAAATGAGGAAACACAGGAAATAATCTACAATCTTCATTTGAATTTCATCATAAAACAGAAAGTTGGCACTCATCATTTACTTTCTCGGGCCACACAAAATGATGCGGCGGGCCAGATTTGGCCCCCGGGCCACCACTTTGACACATGTGATTTAGAGGATGCTGCCTTCTCATTTTTTATTTTTTTTGTTTATGAAAATCAAACAACTGTAAATAACAGAAAAAAGATAGACCAAGTGTTCCTAAAATTATGTTTTGAAATTGTGATTAAATGCATCAAGGGGTAAAAACATTTTAGAATGTACCCTGTATTGACCCAAAGGCCCGATTGTTTGGATTCGGACCACTGGGGAGCTGGCACTTGGGAATATTTACCCATTGTTCTTTGGAGAAGTTATCCAAATATTATCGAATACTGTTGAACATAACTCAGCCTCACAGTTTTGAGGTCAGGGGTTTGATCCCAGGTGGGTCCTCACTGTGTGGAGTTTACATGTTCTCACACAGGCTTGTGCGGGTCTGCAGGTACTCCGGTTTCCTCAACCCCCCCCGCCCGAAACATGCAGGGTAGGCTCGTTGTCGTTGAACACTCTAAATTGCCCCTTGGTATGAGTGTGAGCGTGAATGGTTGTTCGTCCAGTGGCAAAGACAATGGGTTGAAATTTAAGGTGGACACAAGTTCCAATCAGGAGTGAGTTCAATTCCACTCTTTGCATTTCTCAAATTGTTTATTGAGGTAATGAAGAGGATGAATATGACTTCCAATCACATCAGTTCAGAAGTCCCTGTGGTCCATTGGCAAAGACAATGGGTCAAAATTTAAGTTGGACATAAGTTCAAATCAGGAGTGAGTTCAATTCCACTCTTTGCAATTCTCAAATTGTTTATTGAGGTAATGAAGAGGATGAATATGACTTCCAATCGCGTCATTTCAGAAGTCACTGTGGTCGAGTGGCAAAGACAATGGGTCAAAATTTAAGTTGGACACAAGTTCAAATCAGGAGTGAGTTCAATTCCACTTGTTGCAATTCTCAAATAGATTATTGAGGTAATGAAGAGGATGAATATGACTTCCAATCACATTATTTCAGAAGTCACTGTGGTCCAGTGGCAAAGACAATGGGTCAAAATTTAAGTTGGACATAAGTTCAAATCAGGAGTGAGTTCAATTCCACTCTTTGCAATTCTCAAATTGTTTATTGAGGTAATGAAGAGGATGAATATGACTTCCAATCACATCATTTTAGAAGTCACTGTGGTCCATTGGCAAAGACAATGGGTCAAATTTTAAGGTGGACACAAGCTCAAATCAGGAGTGTGTTCAATTCCACTCTTTGCAATTCTCAAATAGTTTATTGAGGTAATGAAGAGGATGAATATGACTTCCAATCACATTGTTTCAGAAGTCACTGTGGTCCAGTGGCAAAGACAATGGGTCAAAAGTTAAGTTGGACACAAGTTCAAATCAGGAGTGAGTTCAATTCCACTCTTTGCAATTCTCAAATTGTTTATTGAGGTAATGAAGAGGATGAATATGACTTCCAATCACATAATTTCAGAAGTCACTGTGGTCCATTGGCAAAGACAATGGGTCAAAATTTAAGGTGGACACAAGTTCAAATCAGGAGTGTGTTCAATTCCACTCTTTGCAATTCTCAAATTGTTTATTGAGGTAATGAAGAGGATGAATATGACTTCCAATCACACCATTTCAGAAGTCACTGTGGTCCATTGGCAAAGACAATGGGTCAAAATTTAAGTTGGACACAAGTTCAAATCAGGAGTGAGTTCAATTCCACTCTTTGCAATTCTCAAATTGTTTATTGAGGTAATGAAGAGGATGAATATGACTTCCAATCACATCAGTTCAGAAGTCCCTGTGGTCCATTGGCAAAGACAATGGGTCAAAATTTAAGTTGGACATAAGTTCAAATCAGGAGTGAGTTCAATTCCACTCTTTGCAATTCTCAAATTGTTTATTGAGGTAATGAAGAGGATGAATATGACTTCCAATCACGTCATTTCAGAAGTCACTGTGGTCGAGTGGCAAAGACAATGGGTCAAAATTTAAGTTGGACACAAGTTCAAATCAGGAGTGAGTTCAATTCCACTCGTTGCAATTCTCAAATAGATTATTGAGGTAATGAAGAGGATGAATATGACTTCCAATCACATTATTTCAGAAGTCACTGTGGTCCAGTGGCAAAGACAATGGGTCAAAATTTAAGTTGGACACAAGTTCAAATCAGGAGTGAGTTCAATTCCACTCTTTGCAATTCTCAAATTGTTTATTGAGGTAATGAAGAGGATGAATATGACTTCCAATCACATCATTTCAGAAGTCACTGTGGTCCATTGGCAAAGACAATGGGTCAAAATTTAAGGTGGACACAAGCTCAAATCAGGAGTGTGTTCAATTCCACTCTTTGCAATTCTCAAATTGTTTATTGAGGTAATGAAGAGGATGAATATGACTTCCAATCACATCATTTCAGAAGTCACTGTGGTCCATTGGCAAAGACAATGGGTCAAAATTTAAGGTGGACACAAGTTCAAATCAGGAGTGTGTTCAATTCCACTCTTTGCAATTCTCAAATTGTTTATTGAGGTAATGAAGAGGATGAATATGACTTCCAATCACATCTCTCAGAAGTCGCTGTGGTCCAGTGGCAAAGACAATGGGTCAAAATTTAAGTTGGACACAAGTTCAAATCAGGAGTGAGTTCAATTCCACTCATTGCAATTCTCAAATAGTTTATTGAGGTAATGAAGAGGATGAATATGACTTCCAATCACATTGTTTCACAAGTCACTGTGGTCCATTGGCAAAGACAATGGGTCAAAATTTAAGGTGGACACAAGTTCAAATCAGGAGTGTGTTCAATTCCACTCTTTGCAATTCTCAAATTGTTTATTGAGGTAATGAAGAGGATGAATATGACTTCCAATCACATCTCTCAGAAGTCACTGTGGTCCAGTGGCAAAGACAATGGGTCAAAATTTAAGTTGGACACAAGTTCAAATCAGGAGTGAGTTCAATTCCACTCATTGCAATTCTCAAATAGTTTATTGAGGTAATGAAGAGGATGAATATGACTTCCAATCACATTATTTCAGAAGTCACTGTGGTCCAGTGGCAAGGACAATGGGTCAAAATTTAAGTTGGACACAAGTTCAAATCAGGAGTGAGTTCAATTCCACTCTTTGCAATTCTCAAATTGTTTATTGAGGTAATGAAGAGGATGAATATGACTTCCAATCGCATTATTTCAGAAGTCACTGTGGTCCAGTGGCAAAGACAATGGGTCAAAATTTAAGGTGGACACAAGTTCCAATCAGGATTGAGTTCAATTCCACTCTTTGCAATTCTCAAATTGTTTATTGAGGTAATGAAGAGGATGAATATGACTTCCAATCGCATCATTTCAGAAGTCACTGTGGTTCAGTGGCAAAGACAATGGGTCAAAATTTAAGTTGGACACAAGTTCAAATCAGGAGTAAGTTCAGTTCCACTCTTTGCAATTCTCAAATTGTTTATTGAGGTAATGAAGAGGATGAATATGACTTCCAATCACATCATTTCAGAAGTCACTGTGGTCCAGTGGCAAAGACAATGGGTCAAAAGTTAAGTTGGACACAAGTTCAAATCAGGAGTGAGTTCAATTCCACTCTTTGCAATTCTCAAATTGTTTATTTGGTAATGAAAAGGATAAATATAACTTCCAATCATGTATAGGCGGGCCGCCTCGTGGTGTAGTGGGTTAGTCACCTGCCTGCGACGTGGGTGTCGAGGGTTCACGTCCCGGTGTTACCAGTCAACGACTGTATGGTGTCGGCAGTCGGCCGCAGGCCGACTGTCGAACACCACCAGGAACCCCCCCCTCCCAACTGTCTTCCGGTCAGCCGAAGGCTGACCGGAAATATTGTTTTGCTGAAAAAAATGACTAAGTCTTTATTTGAATGAGAAAAGGATTACACATTTACTGAACTACTAGTGTAGTGATTAGTCAAACGAGAGCAGGATTCGAACCCCATCTCCCACATGGCAGCCAAATTCACTAACTTGAGGTCTGTCTGACCCATTGTCTTTGCCACTGGACCACAGTGACTTCTGAAATAATGTGATTGGAAGTTATATTTATCATTTTCATCACCTCAATAAACAATTTGAGATTTGCAAAGAGTGGACTTGAACTCACTCCAGATTTGAACTTATGTCCAACTTCAATTTCAACCCATTGTTCTTGCCACTGGACCACAGTGTCTTCTGAAATGATGTGGTTGGAAGTTATACTTATCCTTTTAATTACCGCAATAAACAATTTGAGAATTGCAAAGAGTGGAATCAAACTCACTTCTGATTTGAACTTGAGTCCACCTGAAGTTCTGACCCATTGTCTTTGCCACTGCACCACAGTAAAGTTGGAAGTTGTATTTATCCTTTTCATTACCTCAATAAACAATTTGAGAATTGCAAAGAGTGGAATTGAACTCACTCCTGATTCCCACCTCATGTTCTGACCCAATGATTTTGCCAGTGGACCACAGCAACAACTAGAAGGTGAAGAATCAGAAGTCAGATTTATTCTCCGACTCTCCTTAGCCTTACTTCCTATGTCATTTTTTAAAGAAAAAAAGCCTTACTATACTATGTCATTTTTTAAGAAAAGAAGCCTTACTATACAATATCGTTTTTTTAAGAAAAAAAAGGCTTCCTCTACTATGTCGTTTTTCAAGAAAAAAAGCCATGCTATACTATGTCGTTTTTTAGGAAAAAAAGCCTTACTATACTATGTCGTTTTTTAAAGGAAAAAAGCCATACTATACTATGTCGTTTTTTAGGGGGGAAAGCCATACTATATTATGTCGTTTTTTAGGGAAAAAGCCTTCCTCTACTATGTCGTTTTTCAAGAAAAAAAGCCATGCTATACTATGTCGTTTTTTAGGGGGAAAAAGCCATACTATACTATGTCGTTTTTTAAGAAAAAAAGCCTTACTATACTATGTCGTTTTTTAAGAAAAAAAGCCATACTATACTATGTCGTTTTTAAAGGAAAAAAGCCATACTATACTATGTCGTTTTTTAGGGGGAAAAGCCATACTATACTATGTCGTTTTTTAGGGAAAAAGCCTTCCTCTACTATGTCGTTTTTCAAGAAAAAAAGCCAAACTATACTATGTCGTTTTTTAAGAAAAAAAGCCCTACTATACATGGTCTTTTTTAAACAAAAAAGCCTTACTATACATGGTCATTTTTTAAGAAAAAAGCCTTACTATAAATGGTCTTTTTTGTAAATAAAAAGCCTTACTATACTATACTATGTCGTTTTTAAAGAAAAAAAAGCCTTACTATACTGTGTCGTTTTTAAAGAAAATAAGCCTTACTATACTATGTCGTCTTTAAAGAAAAAAGCCTATACTATTTTGTTTTTTAAGAAAAAAGCCTTACTATACTATGTCGTTTTTTACGAAAAAAAGCCTTACAATACTATGTCATTTTTTTAAAGAAAAAAGCCTTACAATACTATGTCATTTTTTAAGAAAAAAAGCCTTACTATACTATGTCGTCTTTTAAGAAAAACACTTTACTATACATGGTCGTTTTTTTAAAATAAAAAAGCCTTACTATACATGGTAATTTTTTAATAAAAACCCTTAATATACATGGTCATTTTTAAAGAAAAAAGCCTGACTATATATACATAGTATTTATTTAACAATATCTTATTTGATTATTTATATATATTTATATTTCTGGTAAACCATGCAAACATCTTGAATGTAGTGTGTAATATAACTTTCAGCTCAACAGATGATTGTCTTTAGTTATTAACTTTTCCCAAAGTGGTCATTTTCAATTGTTATTGATAGCATGATGTCATCCTTGTTCTGTGTTAGGACTATTACACTTCGTGATGTAATACTTTGAAAAGCTTTGTGATATCATTATTGGTAATCATTTCTGATGTTAGTGTTCTGCTGGGTTGATACTTTGATAGATAGAACACGGTAGAATACTTTGTGGAAGATTGATATCATTCTTTTACTCAGCACTATGATAGAGATTTCTTGAGCCTGGAGGTGATGCAACAAGTTAATTTAAGTTAAAAAAAGATTATTGAGTATGAAACTGTAAACAAGGGCTTTTGAGGCTGAGGAATTATAGTTATAACCACGTGTGTCAAGGTAAATAATCAAGTATCAGCGGCATTTTTTTTAAAAAAGTGATTTGAATGTATGACCGACATGTTGCTTATGATGAGACAAAAATATGAGGGACTCAATGCAATCTAAAAGGCTTTTAAACAATTAAATAGCCTTTTAGATTGTATTTGTGAAGGTAATAAGTGACATTTCAGTTGATGTGGGTGTGAGTTAAATACATTACTGTACTATTACCATTACTATTACTATACTTAACACCATTTTTTACAATACTGCAGAGAGAAATACTGCAGTTCAGTTCATGAATGGGAATAGGAAGAGGTATTATACAGCATAATGTATAAAAATGCATTTCATGTTTACTTGGGCTATCCCTGTCTGATATTTAAGTGTTTTTTTATTCAAATCTATGCAACAAAATGAAAGCTATTTCAAATACTAATTACAAATTCATGTTATGTGAAATCTTAGTATGTTTTCTGTGTGTGTTTCAGAGCCTACAGTTACAGAAATCTACTGGTCTGCTCTTGGTTAGTTTTAGTAAAACAGTCTTGTCTCTTCAAGACAGAATCTACATTTATCCGTCAAAATGTGGACAGGCTCTAGCTTCGAAAGGGCGTATATAGAAAGACGTCGCATTAACGAGCAAGAAAGAAAAGAGAGGATCTTTAACGATAAACTCAGAACCATTGGGGTCGACAAACAAGGCCTCGAGAAGCAGCTTGATGACCACAAAAAAATAAATGATGCCGAAAAACTGGAGCAGAGTTCTTTTGAGGCCCAGTTTTTACATAACAGCAAGCAAGCGTACCTTCTTCATGTCAAAGAAGAAAAGGAGAAACGTGCACAGGAAAAGAGCAGCTTTAAGGAACAATATCAGCGTGTCATTCAGGAGCGGTTGAACCGGGATGACTCTGAAGAACCACTTGAGCACATGATGCCCCCTGGAATGGCAGGTGAGGACCCGGGAAGTGAAAACCGAACGCAAAGGCAAAAAGAACAGCTCAGAGAGTGGCTGCTCCAGCAACAGACGGAGCTAGCTGAAAAGAAAGAACTCCAACGGATGGAAAAGTTGAACCATGACAAATTCAGAGTGCATATCGACAACGTAGCAATGCAACTGGAAAACATTGAGATGGAGAAAAGAAAACAAAATGCTGTGGAAATGAACGAGTTCAATCAGGCCATGGCTGTAGAGAAGGAACGTCATGACCGGGAAGTCAGAGAAGACCCCAGGGAGATTCGCCCGAGTCAGGCCGGCGTACCTGGAATTCTCCACAGCTACGATAGGAGGCCACGTCCCGAGAGCTACCAACAAATGCACAAGTTCTGGAATCTTCAAGTTCAAGAGAAGACGATGACCGAGATAGAGGGCATCAAAGATAAGCAACAATACGCTCGGTGGTGCGCCAACGCGGCCCGTACTGCGACTATTATGCAGAGGCAGCAGGAACGACAGAAGAAGGAACTGCGCCAAGAGCTGGACTACGATAACGGCATTACCGCTGAATACGAAAAACGCAACAGACCTGACATTAAAAGAGGACGCATTGATGAAAGTTTCTTTGCCAAGTTCAACACCTGCAGCCGTTGAAACGACCCCAAAATTAGAGGATTTATTCAGACTATGTGGATTAAGCAATTTAACACTTATTTGCAGGGCATTCATATTTAAGAGTTCCCTTAAAATGTAATGTGATCAAAAACATTTAAAATATATCAAATGTAACCAAACTATCATATTTGTATGTTGTCCAGTCTTTTTTTCCACAATGAACAATTTCCTACCTTCTTGTTTACCCTGACAGTGATACATGCCACATGTTTCTAATGTATTTCACAATAGTCAGCCTGAAAAATACATGTATGCAAAATTAATTATTTCTCATCTCAATTCATTCACAAATTGATGTCCCCAATTGTGAAAAGATAAGTTACTAGACTACCAGGAAGCTACCACTTATATAAATGGGTACAGGATACTCAGTTTTTTATTTTATTTTTTTACCTTTTTGGAGACACAAGAGCACACGTACTTGTTTTTCATTATGTGTTACTGGCACAGGTGTAGGAACACAATGTTTGTAAAAATATATCCAATAAACTGAAGGTGGCCTAGTGGAAGAGTGGTTAGACTACATCCTCAGAGTTCTGAGATCGAGGGTTCAATCCCCAGTAGGCCTCTGACTTTCCTGTGTGAGGTTTGTATGTTCTCCGAGGGCTTTGCGTGGGTTTTCTCCAGGTTCTCCAATTTCCTCCCACATGCATGGTGTACTAGTTGAACAGTAAATTTTGCTGAGGTATGAGTGTGAGCGTGAATGGTTGCCTCTTTGTGCCCTGCGATTGGCTGGCAAACGATATATGGTTTCCCCCGCCTGGTGTCCATAGTTGGCTGGGATAGGCTCCAGCACCCCCTGCAACTCTGAGGATAAGATCTATAGAAAATGAACAAATGGAAAATAAAGTGAAATATGATTACTCCTGTAGGCACCCAAATGCTAGTTTTTGAAAGTATTGCATTCAATGAAAGCCCTCATATTTAAATGTTTCACCTACAATGACAGAATGGAGTATAAATTAATCAAGATTATGCACTAAAGTTCAAGAAACCTACTCGAATCCCAAGTATAAATTGCTTTTATGTACAGAATAGTGCATTTCCCAACGAACACCCTCTCAGAATAAATGTATTTCCCTCCATATTTGGCAGAAAGTGTTTTCAATAAATCGTACAAAGGTTTGAAGCACACATCTAGTCAGAGTTGAACATATTACGCCAACCTTGTGGGAGGTTTAGCCCTAATTCACAAAGCAAACTACATGAAGACACGCATGGGGAAGTGTGGTGTGTGGAAAAAGATAAAGGAATTTCAAACCCATTCAAAACACATTAATTTCAGATGAATGTAGAGGATGAATGGGAAAATGTTCATGAACTAAACATGGCATTACCAGATCAACAACATTTATTTAGTTTAGAGAAATTCTACATAAAAGGAAATTCATATTTCATTGCATCTCGCTTACATGTTGCTTTCTACTCCAGGAGACAATGTTTGCCTGCTTCTAATGACCGTATCAAAACACTGAGGCTTGATCTGTGACCAGGGAACTTCTCACACACACTGTGGATAACTGTGCTGAAGGTACGCACGCGCTCCATTAGGGTCTGGGTAGCAGCGTCCACCGATTGACCAGATGAGGATGAGGGGCGATACTTTCCATCCATCACCTCTTGAAGTTTCTTTGCCTTGCTCTGAAATTCCAAAAGATGAGCTTGATCCTAGAAAAGAAGTGGAAAAGAGAGGTGTGAATGGGATGATTTCACTAGTATCAATGTAGCCAAATAGCTCAATCAATGTTAATGTTGTAATAAAGATAACAAAAAAAAAGAAAATAATAATGCAATGTTCCAGAATTGAGCTGAAAAACATTTTATATTATTAAACTTTCATAGTACATGGTTTGGATTTAATAGTGTCAAAAACCTTATTTTCACGACTATAAGGCGCACTTAAGTCTTAAATTTTCTCCAAAATAGACAGGGCGCCTTATAATACAGTGTGCTTTATATATGGAATTTTTTTAAAAATGTGTCATTCATTGAGGTGCGCCTTATAATGCGGTGTGCCTTATAGTCGTGAAAATAAAGAAATAAATATAATTGGCTCCTCAGCCGCATGTTTGAGACCGCTGTCCTACATGAATGTAATAAAAATATTTAAGAAAAAAAATCGGAATTCATGCAAAACCGTCAATATGGATCGGAATTGGTCTACATGAAAAGCAGCCTATTGAAACAAAATAGACAAAGGGTAACAAATTAGAGAGTTTACATACAGAATTTGTTTACTACTTTTAATGACAAACGCAATAGAAGACGGATGAGAAGATTTTTTAAATATTCAACAGTGATAACAGTAATATGTGCTATACCATGGCTTTGACATCCTGCATGTTTGCTATATCGGTGTCAAGGACATCACTGGTGGCTGACAAATCCATCAGCTGTTGTTTCTCATGTGCAATGGTGTTGCTCAGTTTCACTTGGCTCTCCTGCAGTTCTTTTATCTCTTGATCCCACTCTTTTATCATCTTAAAACACAATATGCCAGGCAGTTAAAAACGAGTTATGTATAGATTCCAACACCACTTATCCAGTTTTCTAGGGTGCTGGAGCCGTTTTCCGCTGACAACAGATTAAACAAAGACTACACACTCACGTGGTGATCTGTTAATCATATTCACATAATCACTAAGTGGAAAATGAACCAACATTTAAAAAAAAAGAAGCAATTGAAAAAAACCTTTTGCGTTTCCCTTAATTTGCGGCGCAAGCCATCATTCATGAGCTTCACCTCGCCCTTCGTAACACGCTTCCTATTGCTACGGGCCAGAGCATTGTGGCGCTCGATGATGTTTCCTCTCTTTTCCACAAGGGCAACACTCTCTCTCACGAGTTGCTCTTGCTGCTTCATCAGCTGGTTGAGCTGCCGCTGTTAGAGCACATAAAATACAAGGCAAAAATCAAAAAAAGAACACACATCCATATAGAAACAGGAAAAACCCAAAACAATTTAAATCCCCATTTATAGATTTTTTCCAAGACATATTCTGTAGTTGAATGATTGTTGTGCTGCAGAACCCACCTAACATTGGCAAGCTCAGAAGGAAACAGTTTGGCAGGCTACACTCCTATTTTTACACATTTTTAATATAGAAATACATTTTATATATTTCTCAACAACATTTAGTTCGTTTTCATGATTTTTGTCTCTAAAATTGTTCAAGGATACATTTAAAACAGTATTGAAGCTTTTAGCAATATGCAGTGGTTGTATTTTTTGTATTTAGGGAATTTGAGCAACAATTTTAAATGGTAATTATCAATAACCTTCCGGGCGACCAAACATCCGGTGACCAAAAGTCCGGCGACCAAACGGCCGAGTACCTTAACCAGGAGAACCAATGCATGTACCTCCATACGATGAATCTCATCCTTCATTATTTGAATGTCTTCTTGACCCTCTTCCACAACTGAAAGAGTTTCTTTCATAAGGTGTGTCTTCTTTTCCCACAGCATGATCTGTCGCCTGTCAAATAGCATACATTTAAGTTTTATTGGTGGCTAAACAGATAGAGATATCAGTTAAGGAAATAGGCGAGTTTATATTTAACAACTAACTCGGCCTCCAATAAATTGTTGAGAAGTTTGTCCTTTTCGCACTGGGTCTTCTCCAGTTTCATTTCCATCTCTATAGAATCCCGCTCAGCCTCCTATAAAGAGTATAATGATGCATTAACATTCGAAAACACTAATTTGGGAGTTCTTGAAAGGGCATGCCTTAAGTTTGTGAAGGAAGTCTGCCTCTATGACAGCATTGTCCTGCTCCAAAGCATCTTGCAACTGGACGTTCTTGCTCAGAAGAGTGTTGAGCTTCGTTAAGTCTCTTTGAAGTATCTTCTTGCTCTTCTCCAAATCATTCTTCTCACGGTGCATAACTTCAAGCTGGCCTGGTGGGATAAAAGGGAGTATTACCTACCCCTCAACGAATATAGTTTTGAATTTTCCAATTTAATTTGATTTGGAAGAACATTTATCATACAATATGTCACATACGCTCCAGATGAATCTTCTTTTGACAGATTGTTGTGTACTTTGCCTGAAGTTTGTTGTAGTCCTCATTGTGTGCTTGAATCTCAAGAGCCAGTCCTACAAGTGTTTCTTGATTCTTTAACCACAGTTGCTGATCATTCTTGATTTTTTCAGTTATTTCCTCAGTTTCAGTCTTGATTGCCTTTAATTTGATTTGCAGGGGACCAAGGTCTTCATGCTGAGAAACAAGCAGAGCACACGTTAAATTGAAATCCTAATCAAAAGTACATATCTTTAGTCTTCTATTCAATTGAACAACATTCATTCATTCATTTTTTTGTACCGCTTATCCTCACAAGGGTCGTGGGGAGTGCTGGAGTCTATCCCTGAATTGGTAGCTAGCCAATTGCAGGGCAGTGACAATCACTAACGCTCACACTCATACCGAGTGGCAATTCAGAGTGTTGAACCAGCCTACACAAGTGTCGTTTAATTTAGTGCTTTAGTTTAAAAAAAAAACCAATATTGGCAATTTGTATTTGAAATCAGTGGTAATGGAAACCCGTAATCACCAACGTATATATCACTCTTGTTGAACTTTCAGTAATTGTATTCCTAAGGAAATGATTGAATTGAGAATGATTGAAAGGTCTGTTAATAGTGAAGAATATTTACAAAAATTTAAATATTTTTTTCCAAAATTGAAAAAGGGTAAACATACATACATACATGTACATATACAGTACATATAACATATACATACATATACATAATGTGAATCCTTACCCCAGTGCGTGCTGCAATAAGGTCAATTTTTTTGTTGTAGTTTGCAATAGCAATCTCTTTCTGTGTGATAAGTGCATCCATGGAAGAACTTTCAGCTTGAGTGGATGCAATCAGTTTGTTGTACTTTGCGATTTCATCTTCAAGTTCCTGCTGAGATCGGGCCAAGTTTGCCAGTTTCTCACTGATCACTTTGCTTTCCACTGTGGCTGCCATTACCTCACTCTCCAAAAGCCACAACTGATACACCTAAAACGAGAGAAATAATTTTGATGTCTTATTTGTCTCCATCTTAAGTGTGAACTAAGAAACATTTTCTTCAGTAGGAGGGGAGCCTGAGTGAATGATATGACTGATACATAATAACAGTTTCATCCACTGCATACTAAAGACATGATTTGGAAATCTTTATTTGATAGTGTTTTAATATTAATGTGTGCAATAAATGTAATTTTACTGGCCACTTACAATATTGTTTGAAATGTGAATTACCTAATTATAGCAATACAGTACCAGTTGATACAGAGAATGAAACACCCTCCCAAACAACAAAAAATGACATTAAACACAATATGGAACACATGAAAGTGTATTTTGGCAGCTCCTTCACAAGAATCCTATTAGCCATCTTAATTTTGGGGAGGGAAAATAATATAAATAAAATTCTGAAATCCCCTATGTAGTACCTACACTTGGTGGTTACTTAAGAGTTAGATCATCCCAGTGTAGCCTAAGAAAGAGCGACCCTTAGTGGACATAAATAGTACATACATCCATTCAACCTACAAATGTACATTCATTCATTCATTTTCTGAACCGCTTTATCCTCACTAAGGTCACAGGGGGTGCTGGAGCCTATCCCAGCTGACTTCGGGCCAGAGGCAAGGGGACACCCTGAATTGGTGGCCAGCCGATCGCAGGCCACAAGCAGATGGACAACCATTCACTCATACCCATAACTAGGGGCAATTTAGAGTGTCCAATAAGCCGACCATGCATGTCTTTGGAATGTGGGAGGAAACCGGAGTACCCGGAGAAAACCCACGAAGGGCCGGACAGAACATGCAAACTCACAGGCGGACCGACCTGGATTTGAACCCAGGACCCCAGAGCTGTGAGTCCGACGTGCTAAACACTCAATCCGCCGGGCCACACATGTACATATTTGTGTAATAGTGAATATAAATGAAATATTGCCTCAAGGTTTAAAATATGTAAATTAGGTTTGTATTTTTTTTCCACAAGGTTTAAAATACGTAAATTAGGCTTGTATTTTTTTCCACTATTATTTAACTCTGAATGTTTTTCAACCCGGAGCCGCCTCGTGGTGTAGATGTTCACTCGTCTATGTTCGGTGCGGGCAGGCGCAGGCTCAATTCCTACTGGTGGTGGTATGATTGGGAGTGCTGATGGTTGTTTGTCTCTTTGTGTGCCCTGTGACTGGCTGGCGACCAGTCTAGGGTGTAGTCTACCTTTCGCCCGAAGACAGCCGGGTTAGGGTCCGGCAACCCTGCAACCCTTTCGAGGATGGGTGGTATGGAAGATGAATGAATGTTTTTCAACCCAGTGACAGATTTTAAGTAAGAAATCAAATGAAATTTGTGGCAGCAAAATACGATATTCTAAATTATTTAATAACATAATGTGCCCTGAGTCCGTTCCAGGGGTCTTGAGTTTCTCTCTTCACTTTGGCTTCCATACCCTCCTTAACCCCTACCTAAGCAGAGCCAGGAACATCATCGGGGACCCATACCACCCTGGTCACAATCTGTTCCAGCTGCTCCCCTCTGGCAGACGCTATAGGTCTCACAAAGTTCGGACAAATAGGCTTAAGGACAGTTTTTTTCCCACATCCATCAGGACTCTAAACTTGCGGTAACACGACACACAATCCCTTCTGTGTAATAACTTCGGGGTGAGGTAACATGAAAAGACGTTGGGCGGTGATCTGCCTCCTACAGCCTGACTGAAGGTAAGTGAAAGACAGTGAGAGGTAAGTGATCCGCTCGGGGGGTGATGCGATGTATCCACCACGGCAGAATGCCAAATTACGAGTCTGAAATTATTTTCACTTATTTGGGTCTTTTACCGGGAAAACGCACCTTATGGAGAAGCACCACTGTTAGAATTATTATGGAATATTCTATATGTGTTGTAAGCATTTTTTAATAAGTAGTAATTTCTTTATACGCAGTTTCTGGGTATGATGACAATTAGGCTTTTGTTGAGTGAATGATGATGACAGAGCCTATGTCCGATTATTATTATTAAATGGAATTTATGTAGGAATTAATCATGTGAACTGCAATGCGTATATTCCATCACTCTAATACCATCAAGACTTTTTGAAAGTGTACCTTCTCCTTTTTGAGAGATAATTTTTCGTTGATAAGTCGCTGATAGTACTGAGCAGCCTTGTTGTCGATGAGCTTCTGCAGCATTTGGGTCATGACACAGTTTTCCAACTCTAGATGCCTGTCTTTGTTTTTTTCCAGCTTTTGTCTTTGATCATTCACTTCAACCTGGCAAGTATTGTACTCCTAAAGAAATAGAAGAAGAAAAATGGGTGTTTGTTTTTTTGGTCCCACAGTAGCTGCCTCATCAGAAATCTTCTGTCAACCTTAGTGAGTTCTGCAAGCGTCTGCTCTGTCTGCTCAAGAGCACGAACATAGGTGCTGTATTGGGCCTGCACATTTTCATGCAGGGTCTGCTTCTGACTGATCCTATTTTTGGAGACATCGCAGTCCATCTGAGCAAAGTTGTACAGCATGGTCACCGTCTCACTTTCTTCCTGTAGCTGAGAGATGGATTTCTTGAAGCTTTCAATCTGTTTGTCCAGCACAATCAATTGGTGTTCAGACAACCTGTGGAAAACGTGTCGTCAAATGAGAAATAGATGTACAAGTACATTTTCCTGTTGTGTTAGTAGTTCTGTGTTTTTCATTCTTTTTTTTTTTCAGATGTCACATTTAGCTATGAAAGAAAGTTGTGTTTTATCACTCTCCTTTACAGTGAATTGCAGAAGAATATATTTCCAAACCGATTAGCCTCTTGAATTGCACGGAAGTCTTCATCGCGTCTCCTCAAATCGACTAGACTTTTGTTCCACTGCTGTAACAGCTGTTTCTGGGATATCTCTAGAGTGGCCATTTGCACTTCTGCCTAAATATAAACATACACATACATAAAGATTCAATAAGTCCAAAAGCATTGCCAAATTTTGACAGTATGAAAGATTCATTTCAGCGGTTAAACTGTTCATGGTCAACCTAAATCTTCAGCAAAGCGTTTGTGAAGCATCAACACATTTGTAAAGCATATGTCCTACTGGATGAGCAAAGTCATTTTACAATCAGTTTACAGTTGCAGGTATCTTAATGAATTGTATACCTCAGAAAGAACCTCTTTGGTTGTCACTGTTGTTGCTGCCTGGGCCTTGGTCTGGGCCTCATACATGTCCCTCTCATGAGTGAGTTTCTCCAAGGTTTTCGTGAGGCGCTCAACATACAAATCCTGTTTAGTTTAGTCGTTAAAGTTAAACACTCAAATAAAAACCCGATACTAAAAGTGGAGGAACATATTTTGCATTGTCTTTTAACCTGCTTGAGTTTGTCTTCTTCAACTTGAGAGTTCTTAGCTGCTGTTTTGCGTGTAAAATCCTTCATGGCTTTTACATTAAAATGAAGATCTTCACTGACTTCTTGTGTAAAGATGAGTTGTGAGTTCAATTCGTCTAGCTCTGTTTGTAGGTTGGATACTATGGATAGGAAAATACATGTTTTGAAATTATTTTACGATGATTTGATCATTAATGCTGTGTTGAATGCAGAGTACGCATGTCTGTTATATATATATGGCCAAAGTTCTTCAGGGTTTCTTTTCCATGTGTACTCTTTCTCCATCAACCGCTTTCTGTCATTCTGTCACATTTGGGGGAAGTGATTGGGAAGACAAATCATGGCATCTTACTATTGGTCCTGGTCTTGTCGCGCTGGCTGGTATTGTTGTAATGGCAATTTTTTATTGCCTCAAGTTTATCTCGCATCTGACGATGTTGGACTTCTGCCAACACCTTGGTCTCCTCTTGGTCATCTTGTCGTATCTGGAGTCTTTTCAGTCTCTCTTGTTCCCTGTATAACTGCACGTATATCTCCTCTGTTCTGCTTGCCTCGGCCTTTTCAAGTCCCACCTGTACAGGTAGCGGAAAACACACTCACGTCAGTCTGTAAAGATCTCATGAGAATTCAGGACATTATTAACTGGATATTCAGGTGAACTATACAATATCTGCTTAAGGCTCAGCAGATTTACTTTTGTCTTTGCGTACAGAATACAATTTATGCCAACCTCTTCCGTTAGATCCAGTGTGAGTCTCTCCAACTCCTTGATGAGCTGATTCTTCAATGCAGCTTGCTTCTTTGCAACAAGGGGCTGTCAACAGATCCAACATGAAAAATGCAACAAAAAAAAATCTAAATGGAAATCGATCTCAGTTCAGTAGTAATCCCCATTTTTTTCTGCCATAATAGAACTTAACAGTATTTGTCTATATAATAAAGAAGCTACAAACATGTTCAGCGTCAAGAACAATGAATTCCTCGTCATCCTCAGACAGCGGTTCTTCCTCGGTGTCTTCTGATGAGTGATCTGGTGATCCATCCTGGAAAGTATTGGCCAGCTCTAAAACAAACAAACAAACAATTGCAAACATTGCCGACATTGTAGAGTATTAGTTAAAATACTGCAGTGATTATTTGGATAGAACTCAGTTGTACTTTCAGCATACAGTATTCTAAGTAGGTAATGTACTGGAATTTAGCAAATGTTATTCATTCATTCATTTTCAGAACTGCTTTATCCTATCTAGGGGCACGGGGGGTGCTGGAGCCTATCCCAGCTAACTCTGGGCCAGAGGCGGGTGACACCCTGAATCGGTGGCAAGCCGATCGCAGGGCATGAGGAGACGGACAACCATTCACGCTCACACTCATACCCAGGGGCAATTTAGAGAGTGCAATCAGCCGAACATGCACATTTTTGGAAGGTGGGAGGAAACTGGAATACCCAGAGAAAACCCACGCAAGCCCAGGGAGAACATGCAAACTCCACACAGGTGGACCGACCTGGATTTGAACCCAGGACCGCTCGGGCCGCACAAGCAAATGTTATATTAAAAAAATTAAAGTTATATAAACAGACCAGAATGTGTTGTTCCAGCAGGATCTCCATCAGCACTAGAGTTACCAGCCTGAGACTGTAGGCCCTCTTCCACAGGTTTTGATCCCATCTGAATTATTAAAATTCAATAAATGATCTTCAGACATTCTCTCTCTTGACACTTTAACACAAGGGTTTCAAACTCGGGTTGGTTCGCAGGCCGCATTAACGTCAGCTCGATTTCATGTGGGACGGACCATTTTACATTTTTTGTTTTTTTTAATCGGATTGAAAGAACTGGATCAAAAGCCTTAAATATTCTGTTTTCTAAATGAATGTTTCTTTTAGCTTTTATTTCTTAGTAAGGAAAAACGTCTTTTAATCATTTGTTTTTCATTTCAAAAGGAAACATATATTTTTAAATGATGTTCAATATTAAAATGTTAAACTGAAAATATTTTTGTATATTCATTTTTATATTTTCCAAAATCTTTTTTAAAACTAAAAACACAAAGAAAAAAATTGGATTCAAAATTGCAATCATTGATTTAAAGAGAAAAACAGGAAATATAATATACACATCTATAATCTTCATTTGAATTTGATCCTAAAAAGGAAAGTTGGCACTCATGATTTACTTTCTCGGGCGGGACAAAATGATTGCCAAATTTGGCCCGCGGCTCGCCACTTTGATACCTGCGCTTTAACACATATATATATATACCTGTTGGTGAGCTAGATCTGCTTCAACTTCGTTGGTTTCCTGTTCATTTTCATTCCCCAGCTCAGGTTGCTCCCCAACGGCTCCACACCCCGTGACTGCTTTCTCTCCTGCACCCTCCATCGAAACTGCTCAGCCGGCAATAAAACCACAGCATTAATTTAGTTCGTTAACACGGAACAATGGATTCTTTAGACTCGGTGTAATAAATTCAAAGGCTATCGGGAGGGTCTTTCTCGTTCCAATAAAAAGAGCAGTTTTTACAGCATAGCAATTAAAACCTCTAAATTTAATCAAATTAAAACGAGTAGCCACCACCTGACGGGGCAATTTATGTCAACCTTTTACACATTGAGATGTGGATTTAAACTTGATTTGAAGACTTACCTACACGCTTTAGTTCACCGGAAGTCTTTCAATTGCATCTCAATGTGCGGCTACAGCGGGTTGCCTAGCAACGTTACACTTCCGCTGAACTTCCGTGTTACCACCTGCCTATGCGGCGGCCATATTGGCAGGGGCGACATTTCAATTAAAGGGAAAACGTAGATATTGAAATCAAATCGGGACTTGCTCATTTCGCATAAAGCCGCCACATCATAGCCACTTTTGGTGGTTTTCATTGGGTTTTATATCCTCCAATATCCATTTCTGGGAGAAGGCTTGACAAGCTAAATTGTTAGCCTTTTATTAAGTACTGATACACCTCAACTCAGAAAGCAAGTAGAAAAGCACAAAAAAGACTTCAGCCAATAACAATATTTTATAGATTGAAATTTATTTTGCTAATAAATAAGGCAGATAGACAATCACTGAATTTGGCTTTAAAAATTGCACATTAATTTTAAAATGTCAGTAATAATTCACAGCTGCAAGTCACCGTTATCTTCATATACCCTTAACTTTGTGATTCTATTAATTCCAAAGTAGACAAAAAAACAAACAAAAAAACAAGCATCATGCCACCTTATGGAAAAAAACTTAATAAAAAGCACTAAGGCATCTGGGTAAACAATCACATTAACAGATCTATAGTGTTGTACCCCATTTTAATCCTGAAGAAAAAAGTATTTATTCTTGTAAACAATGACAACTGTCAGTGTAGCAATTGCAACTCACACAGAAAATAGCAATGAATGTGTGTACCTTCTCGCAAAAACGACCAGCAAAGTATCCCCAAGGGTAGGACTTTGCTAAAAATTATAATTACAATGCACCTTTTTTCCAGACGTAACCTCTAAGTTTATATTCTTGGCTGTGACCAATTTTATGAAGTACCTTAGCATCATCCAAGTATGACCCAATACTTAAATGACATTAAAAAAAAATGGTGTGCAGAGCTCTTCATAAGCACAGTTAGTTGATGTTAAAATTATTTACCTCAACTAACTTCCAAAACTGTATTGTTTGGAAAAATATAAAAGATATAAATGTAATTAGGCCACATAATTAGTGAGACTTAGTGTGCATTGTTTTAATAACATGAAAAAAACTCTTCTTTGTGCAGTCACTTGCATATTGCAATCAAAAAGGTAGCCACTTCATCATAACATTGAACACCAAAACTATCCACGCATACATTCAATGAATCTTTTAAACAGTAAACTTCTTATCAGACTTCTGTACCTTTACCACATCATTCATTAGTCGATGCAGCATTTATATCATTGCACTTGTGTTTACGACTAAATGGAATGTACACTTTTAATTCAAAATTTTCCCAAATAAGATTTGTCTTTGAGCATATTATATTCATATATAAGTTGATAAAGATCATTATTGGCATTAAACATGGCATTCGGGTTGCGGTATCAACACAAATGAACACTGTTAGTCAACACCTGGTCAATAACAATCTGTGCCTTTACCTGCTTCATTTTGGTCAATAAATGACACCCACATTCTGCCCTCTTTTCAGTGGCCTCAAGAGAACCTTGTTCTTAGCAGGCCATAAGACATCTGGTGAATGCTTCTGTACTAGCACAATAAGGAGACCAGTTATACATTGCACTTTACTAGCTATAACTGAGCCATTCTATCGCCACGACATTCTTCCTGGTATGAAAATCCTTCAACGACATAACAAATGCTATGAATGGAGTAGCACATACATTCTGTTTAGTGACATTGTGTGTGTAACTATCTTGTTTGTCGACATTTTGTATTGGTTGAGAAACGTATTCACGCAGTGTGGGTATATTTCAACTTTGATCCCACTTTCCATTTTGAGTATCTGTAATTTTGCCAACACTGTATTCAAACGAACATCTTTTGTGGCTAGCTGGTGCTTTCCTTCTCCAGAAAGGATGGCACTTTGTACACTGCAGAACATGCCAAAATGCTATCAGCAGTTCGTGGGTCCATGGCTGAGTGCATGATAGTAAGCCACAGGTCGTCCATGTTTGGCATTACAAAGATTTTCTGAAAAAGAGAGAAAAATTGACTGGCTGTAACCAAAATTCAGACCAAGAAGCTGCTCTACCTCTTATTTATTCATATTTGGAAACATTTTTTTTAAATAGAAAAGTGTGAACATCACATACACAGGACCAAAACAAGAAAATTAATCATATTCAGACTTATAATTCTTTGTCCCCTCTGTAGAGCTGTAGGAAAGTCAAATTTAAAAAAATCATCGACTGTATTGCATCTACACATTATGTCAACACTGCTAATTCTGGTACTCGGACGTTTGGTCGAACGGACGTTTGGTCGAACGGACGTTTGGTCGAACGGACGTTTGGTCGACCGGACGTTTGGTCGACCGGACGTTTGGTCGACCGGACGTTTGGTCGACCGGACGTTTGGTCGACCGGACGTTTGGTCGACCGGACGTTTGGTCGACCGGACGTTTGGTCGACCGGACGTTTGGCAGAACGGACGTTTGGCAGAACGGACGTTTGGCAGAACGGACGTTTGGCAGAACGGACGTTTGGTCGAACGGATGTTTGGTAGAACGGACGTTTGGTCGCCGAGTTGTTACTGTTGAAACCAGCTCTCAAAATTATAATCATGAGAGAGAGAGTTTAATATCTAATATCAAAATATCAACAGTAAACCCGGCGACCAAACGTCCGTTCTACCAAACATCCGTTCTACCAAACATCCGTTCTACCAAACATCCGTTCTACCAAACGTCCAGTCGACCAAACGTCCGGGGACCAAACGTCCGGGGACCAAACGTCCGGGGACCAAACGTCCGGGAACCAAACGTCCGGGGACCAAACGTCCGGGGACCAAACGTCCGGGGACCAAACGTCCGGGGACCAAACGTCCGGGGACCAAACGTCCGGGGACCAAACGTCCGGAGACCAAACGTCTTTCAACGAAACGTCCGGTCACGGCTAATTCTTTGAGGCATGTTAAATTTGCCTCAAAATGGCAACATACTGTTTTGACTTCAGAAGACATGCTGCATCTTGGGATGTAAAGGCTCCAATTAAATGCACAAAACATTAGTACCTGAAGCTCCTGCTCCAGTTTTTTCTCGATCCAGTCAGTAACATGAGCCAGAGTGACTTTTCTTTCTCCAAGTTTTGGCCGTGCCTTCAGTTCCAAGTGAGGCGGCTTCCGAAAGCCATACCTGAAATTAAAAAAAAACTGTTCACATTGACTACAAACATTAGACCAGATAATCCGCAAAAATGAAATAAATCCAGTGCTGTATATTCATTTCCTGGGTCACGAAAATGTAATTGAACATACCAAATCCTGTCAGTGGGTGGGGGAGGTATATTGACAGCAAGAGTTCCTTGGAGTTTCTGCAACTCAACTGTGAGAAGAAGAGGTGTGTTGGACACTTCTTCCATCTTTTTTTTTATGAACTCTGTCTCCGTGGCTTTCTGGAAATATTTGGACTTGGCGATCTTGTCCACAAAGCGCATGATTTTGCTGGGTTTGTGGCCTCCAACAAATGTATATCTAAATAAAATCACAAGATAACATTTTAAAATCTGATACTATATTATTTACTCAATCATATATTGTTACAATATGGTTTATTGATGGTATAGTTCAGGGGTGTCAGACTCGGGTTGGTTCATGGGCCGCTTTAACGTCAACTTGATTTCACGTGGGCCGGACCATTTTAGATACAATATTTAGATATATTTTTTATAAATGGATTAAAATCCCTGAATATTCAGTTTTTTATAGATCCAAACACGTGACCGGATGATTCGCCTAAAGACGTTTCGCCGACGGACGTTTGACAGACGGACAGGTCGTCGAATGGACGTTCCGCCGAACGGTCACTATTGCGCTTCATCTTCTGAACAGGAATGACGCAGCGTCAACCTTTGATGATATGGAGTGTTGCCTTCATACCAGTCTTTTTACAATCATGAAAAATGATTTCATCATCAGTTCATGCATATAGACTAGAGAATAGGTCAAATCTGACTGCTCACGGGCAATAGTTCTTGGGCAGAAAGACAATATAATAATGATAATAATAATAATAATAATCATCATCATCGGATATAGGCTTTGTCATCATTGACTCGACAAAAAAGCCTAATTGTTATCATACCCAGAAACTGCGTATGACGAAATTGGTAGTGCTTCTCCATAAGGTGCGTTTTCCCGGCAAAAGACCCAAATAAGTGATAAAGATATGATCTGGATATGTGATAATATTCCCAGGAAAAATTACATTTCCTATTTGGTAGAGAACAACATAAGGAATGAAAAGTGGGCCATGACTCATGTTGAAATGAAATGCTTTGGCCCGAGAATAGCTCGTGTGACTTAAAGAAGGGAATTGTTATACAATACCGCAACCAAGATGGCGTCGTTCAAGTGGCAGCCGGCGGCGGTAGCTCCGTCCACTTTTGCTCGTTTTGTGTTTTTGCTGCTTTTCTGTCTTAATGATTTGATTTGGTGATTCCTAATGATCCCATACTTTGATTTGCTTTGTACTTTGTGCTTTTGCTTTGTTGTTCTGTCTAATCACCCTCTTGCTACTTTCACAATGAAATTTCCCGAATACGGGAGGAATAGAGTTATCCAATCCAAAGAGTATAATAATAAAACACAGGGTGGCAGACCTAGGTCACCGTGCAGTAGCATATAAGAAAATCATTATCTATATGGATTATACTACACAGATTTGAAACATTTAGAGACACCTTCTTACCCTTCTGCTCCAGGGATTTCATTTGACTGCTCAGAGGCATCTTCTTCATCTGATGAGCCTGCGCTAGAAGACTCCTCGTCACTGTCAGCCAAGCAGTAAGTTCGGGGTCTGAATCTAAAAACACCAAAAGACAGTAAAGTATTTATTGCGGGTCCACATATCACTTTGATGCATGGTGAGTGAAAACTCACAGCATATTTCTGCATGTGATTGAAAAATATTTACTGCAACATCTTTGGTTAATATACTGTTGTAGAATTGTTCATTACCTTAGATATTGTATTGTATGTTACATTTCTGAGAGGAGAATTTCTAGAGGAGAATATAAAGCCTCGGAAATAACGCCATCGCGTTAAACAAGGTGGGCATAGAATGTTGAATGTCCTCGGTCAACACTTACCAATAGGAGAAAAGCATCCAATTTAAAGCAGCATAAGAGAAGAATCCAGCAAAGAAGAAAGGAGGAAAGGAAAGTTTAGGAAAAAAATCAAGAGAAAAAGCTGCGGTTGGCTTGAAGAACTGCATTTTTTATTTTAAATCAAAAATAGCATTTTATCATACACATGGGGAAATCTCATAACATCAATTGTAGAAGCATTATATTAGAGTTTTATACTTTACCCATCTTCCCCTAAACGGAGGCTTTCTCCTTCTTTACCCAGACGAATCAGGTTCATCTTAGTTTCAAGAGTCATCAGGAAGGACCCAGTATAGGAAACGTCCAAGTCAAACCACAGACCTGTGAAGTGAACATGAGGTACAATTTTGAAAATGCATTGATTTGTTAGTCTGCTTATAGAGAAGTGGCTAATAGATCTGCAATAAATTGCAGCTCATATCAAGTATTATTTGGGTGGGTGACTCAGGTATTATAATCTATGATTTAATATTCATCATATCTTGATTATAACTTCATAATAGCTCAATTTTAATATAGTAATATTGAAATTGTCTTTTGGAATATTACAATGTATGACTGTGCATGTGAAAATGTGTTCAACAAAAATGAGCATGTGAAATAGTGAAAAGCGCACCCAATATTTGCATTTGTTTCTCTCACTTGCCTTTATAATCGATGGAAGGTTTTGATGCTTGAAGGATCTTTGGTGTGGCCACACCCATGTCTAGTTCTGTCAAGGTTAGCTCATTCATAAAGTATGGCAACTGTAAAATAGAAATAGAAATGAATATCTCCCCCCCAAAAAATATGATTTCTGAATAACCTCTAAAAGATCAATTAAGGTAAACAAAAGTAATGACCACAGATTATCATTTAACCTTGTTTCTGCATGTCAGTTACTTGTGCACGTGTGCTCATATTTTTCGGGAATGGCACTCAGACTACAATATTAACAAACATGTAATTAAAAGAAAATAAGAAGCATGTGGGATTCTTGACCTATTAATAACTATTAATATCCAACAAAGGATCGAAGATTCTAAACAAACCATTTTTTTTATTTCATGTTTTTTGAGCATCAAAAAGAAGACAAATGACTTCAATCACTGTTTAAATTGGTCAAACTTGTATAAAAAATAAATTTAAAAAAAAATTATATAAAAAATTAAAACATAAATACATGAAAACACTGTCAGTCGGCTCACTCGTATTTTGCTGAGTTTCATCTGAATCTTCTTGGAGACAAATTGAGCCCAGTATGGCTCCCTCAGAAAATCCCAAAAGAGACGGCCTATAACCGCATTCACCCAGGCAACATGATCCTCCCCCTCTTCTTTAGGCTGCTCCTGCGCTGAGCTGAGGCTCTGAGGCTACAGGAACAGTATGTTGATAAATAGCCACACATTAAGTATTGTGAACAATTTATGAATCTACTGTATACAATACTTTAATACATACTATATAGTCCTATAGGTGCTATTAAAACATTATTGTCACACCTTTTTCTCAGCTGCTGGGCTGCTCTGGGGACAGTGTTGTTCAGGACTTTTCTCCGAAGAGTGTTGGGAATCTTGTTTTGGCAACAGGGCAGCCATGTAGACACTGTAGGCCAACAGCTGGGTTTTGGCACTGTCTGCTGCTGGGGAATCTTTTGTCCTGGTCTGTGATGCCAGGGCGTCATCCAGGCTACTGCGGCGACTACTACGACTGTCAGAGCTCAGTGCTGTAGGACATGATTACAAGAACAGGCTAAGGAATTAAGTTTTCAGTGTCTTTAAGAGGATCTTCAAATGTAGCCTAAAAATGCAGGACTCATTTACTAAATTGAGAAACGAGAGTAGTAACACAGAATGTTGTTACGGAAACAAAACCATTGATGCTCACCACCTTTGGAGCTTGCTGGGCTTGCAGATTTCTTTATATCCACCTTAATCATAGAAGCTGAAATAAACCGCTGAAACCATTCTTCCTTGTCCCTACCAGTCCTTCCAAATAGATAGAGGGTCATATCTCGGCTGGAGGACGTTGACCGGGATGGCTCTTGAGTCCCTCTTGTCCCCTCTGCTCTGTTCTCATTTGTGTCACCTTCCACCTTTGATATGAAATCATCCTGTTTGCCGAGCTCAATGCAGATTGGATATTTTTTGTTCCATATCCGTTTTCTGGCCAGACTCGGAGGCACTAGATGGACCTAGAGGATGGTTTGAATGAGATTTAGTCATTGTTGCTTTTGGGCTATATTTTGTGGGTGTATGTGTATGTCTTAATGACACGAATAAGTAATTGAACTACTATACTTTGCTGTTTTTTAGGTTATAGATCTTCTGACTGATGTAAGTTACATCCGGTTTCTGATCACCATGTATGGCACGTCGGGCAATATTGTGATTTGGTTTAGAAAGACGTATGATGGAGCCCTCCAAGCGGACAAACACAGAGTGTGTCAATGTGGCATGGTAGGTTTCTGGGTCATAGTTTGTTATCTCATTCATCCAGCCCTGAAAAGAAAGAACATTTTACAGATTTAGAGTTTCTAGATAGAACTGTAATGGCCTTTCAATAAATAAACAAATACGCTTTTCATGGAAGAAAAGAATTAAAATTCTAATTGAATTTACAAATACATTCTTACTGACCTTAAACATTTCGGGACCTTTAATGTCTAACTGTGTAACATTACACAATTTTTCATGGTGTTTGGAGTATCTGAAGCTTCTGTCAGGTTCTGGTCCAGCCAGCCACACAAATCCTATTGCTACAAAAAATCCTAACGCCACTCCAAGCAACATCCCTGTAATATACTCCGGCAAAGGTAATATAAAACACCCATAGACCAGAAGAGTAAGGATAGAAAGGGCATAATAAGGAACACTTGGTAGAGGCTCAGCATCTTTAGCTTCATTATGACTGCAAGGTTCAGTACTACCAGTCAATGGCACTTGAGACTGGCTAATATCGACATCTGTGTCAGTACGAGATTCAAAGTCGTCGCTGTACAAATCGCAAAAATCTTCATCGTCCTGTTTTGCAAGAGCAGACATGGAGCACGATATCGGTATGGAGGATGATTTGTTGGTGCTCTTTATGTCAAAAGGGGCCATGTGAAAATCTGTTGGTTCATTGTTTGTGGTTTCCCCATCTAATTCACTGGCATCTTCCTCTTTGATGCAGTCATTGTTGTTACTTTCAAGTCGGCCATTGGCTGAAGTCAGTTTATAGAGTTCGGACACACTGTGAGATAGAGTCTTAGGTCGACTGAGGCTACTACTGCTCTTTTCATCCATGATCTTAGTCAGGAGTTGAAGTGGTTCATAGATAGCCTCGGACAGACGACGTTTTGTGTCTTCAAATCGTGCTTCGACCTCAGAAACTTTGAAGAAACTGCGGTTATCTGGCGAGACTAATGGTGAAGAGGGGGCCGTTTTTGAATTACCAGCTGCTGACGTCGTAGTATTCTGCATTCGGGGCTGATTGAAGTGTTTAAATAGATGGAGATTAGGGCGAGAATCTGATAGGCGATAGGTTGAGGAGTTCAGTTGCTTATGCCTTGTTGTGGTAGCAGTCATAGAGGAAACGCCATCTTTAGACTCATCAGATGAAAAAGATTTCATTGAACTAATAAAAGACTTGTCGGTGGACGGAAAGCTTAAAGATTTTGTAGGTGATGAACTTGAATTTGTGCCTTTTTGCTCAGCGAGAGATGGCATTGAAGTTGTGTGAGAAGTTGAATGCGGTGAAAGACTGGTAGATTGGGCTGTAGGAATCACATTAATGGAAAGGTTCAATTGCTGTGCTTCAAACATCTCCTCACTGGCCTCAACACCTGTCACAATATTTAAGTCATTCTGTATGGTAGATGAGGAGGAGAGTGATGTTGTGTAAAGCTCTTCCTCTTCTTCCTCCTTCCCAAGAACTGAGAAGTGAATTGTAACGTTGTCATTTGACCCGGATCGATGGACATGGAGCTTTGGGGCCAAAGCAGGTGGCTGTTGGTCTGTGGAGGAAGTGCTTTCTGCATGGCTAGGGTGCTGGCTAGTCATTGCAGGACTCCCAATTTGTCTGTCAGGAAGAAAAAGACAACAAGGAATTAAATCCACTCAGATATATTTAATAGATTTAATCAACAGATATTGTAGCTACAGTAGATGTATGATTGTTTAAGGTCGGGAATTAGCAAAAGGAGAATTGGTGGCATGTCCTGACACAGATGAGGTCATATTGGTCATGCAGCCAGGCATTCAGGTGCATTTAAAAAAAAAAAATGTAATCATGATAACAATTTTTGTCATATCGCCAAGGCCTAACTTTAATTGTGATTTGCATTATCTCTCGATATGACAAATGTTGGATGCACCACAGTGTCCAAACCTATGAATATGTTATGCATAATGTAAGCAGCTGAATGGGGATTGTTTGTGCACACTAGCATTTGCTCTGCTGACTGAAACAGTAAATAAAAAAAGAGTGTACAAAGTACATTTTACAAAGAACATTATACGATTAGGAGACAATACCTTATATTAACATTTTTTTACTAAAGCAGTGTCAGCAGCAGCTCGTTTGTCCCTCCTGCCTTGCCGTTGGGTTCGAGCAGCTACGAGTGATTCATGACTACTTCCGGATGTGTGTATTTAAACACGACTGAATTGGTATTCATTGTCGGATCGTACTGCATGATACTGCATAAATCGCAGCAAAGGTACTGTTCTCAATGCTCCGGTTTTGTTTCGTTTTGGATGTACAAGTCATTGTTATTTTGTAAGGCTTATTATCATGAGCACAGTTCACCTTGTCCCCTCCTGCTTCCCCGCTACTGGGTCCAAATCCCTCCGATCGCACCACGACATCTCGGCGCGATCGTAACAGGCAGTTACACAGATGAAGTGCTAAAACCTTTTAGTAGCATCTAATTAATGTTATGCAATGGTTATTATCACAAACAAAAGCCTTTTTCTACGATGGCGAAATTATTTTGTGAACAAGTATTGTGCCACAAGTATAAATAGGTTTATCTATGTTACGATAATCTAAAAGCCAAATAATATATTTTACCAACACAATCACAATTAATGATAGTTTGCATAGAACATTTTTAGTACGAGCGCAAATCCCAATGAAAATTATGCAAAAGGTCCAATTTGTGTTGATTTCCTCTTTACAAATCCACTCTATAGTTTTAATGAGCAGTATTAGTGATTGAGTGTCAGTATATTTCCTTAATTAATAAAAATTGGTTGGACATGATATTTTCAAATAAATCTAACTACAAAATACAGTTAAGGAATTATATGGTGTATGAAGATTTGCGCATATCTGGTTGCCAACAGAGTGCAAATCATATAAGTCAATCCATTCATCTTTAAAACCACCTGTCCTCACTCATCATTGTGGTATTTAACAAAATTAAATCATTTTGGTATTACGGATTGATCCAAAAACAGCAAAGGTTTAATTTGATTGGTCTTCAGACAGTGAGACAAAACATGAAAGGTGTGTATTCAGTGCGTGTATGGCTTCAGCTGCAAATAAAATGCTTTTATAATGTCTTCCTTCTCAATTTGACATGCCATTTAAATGTCAACCATAAGTAATCAAACGAGTAGGAAGTTGAGTTTGCGGGGGAAAAACACTGCTGTATTTCTTTAAACAAATAGTCATACTTTCTTGGACTTTACTTTGAGCTGCAGGCTATTCGACCAAAAAACTGAATGTTGAATTGCATCCTTTATGCGATGTCATAACATCAACAGACTGAATATAACACTCACTGACTACTTACAACACAAACTCAGTTTTTGCTTTTTGAGTCAACATTGAATAAATGGTAATCATTCTAACATATGTTAGTTGGTATGCTTAAACAAATGTGTTATGTTGTGGATAGTGGCAACACAATACAGGTATAAAGGATTGCCCCAGATGATAGCTTAGGTGTTGAAAATAGCAACTCTAAAAATGTTTTCTTCCGTGTTTATACAGATAAATCGCCATATTTAGTGTTTTAAAAGCACAAGAACGAGGAATCTCCAAACAAATGTTATTGAAAAAAACCACCTCTCTCTATCTATCCGCATTGTACTGAATAATGTCTCATTTTAGCATTAAACATCATAACCACTAGTTATTTGTTATTCTATTAGTAGATGGTGAATTACAACCAATAAAAATGTTTTTCCATTGTAATATCCTGTTTTTTGGTATTTTTTCAGATGATGGGAACTACTAATTAATTTGTATTTAGTTCATTTCTATGGGAAACGTTGATTTGAGATACGAATAAATCGACATATGAGCTTGGTCCCGGAACGCATTAAGCTCGTATCTCAAGATATGACTGTATGTTGTATCAAAGCAGAATTCACGTGAAAGCTCTTCTCTATATATTGCCATTTACTGCAAGGAAGCCTTCTCTTTGATGGAGATAAAAAAAATCGAATGGTAAAACCTTCACTGTTGCTTTACATGAGAAAAGAAACCATAATATTGTGAAATAGCCTCTTTCAACAATTATTTAGCTTGTTAGAAGTAGTACGTGCAATAGTCCCCCCTTTCATTAAACAACTGGCTACACATGACCATGTCCAATCAACTTTAACAAAGCATCATTGTAGTCAGGGCATCATAATTGGGCAAAGAATTTCTTAGTTAAGACAGACTGACAAAGAGCTACATTGTTATTAAATGAGTGATTAACTCATGGAAAACTGAAATGGGGAGTGTTTTGTCATTGTTTTAAAAACTAAGCAGTAGCCCATGGTGAGTGACTAAGCTCAAAATTGTTAAAGGAGTGAGTTTAATTTTGTAATGAACAACTGCACTATCCTTCTGGTTGCAAACAGAGGATTAATAAGTATTCACTGATTATATGCCTACTAATTACTTTGCGACAAGACATTGCCTCCAAAATATACAGACAGAAAGACACACTAACTCCAGAAGGTGGAAATATATAGTAATTCTGTAAAACTACAAGCAGAAGACAACATGCATGGAAGTATTAACAGTTGCGTGCAAACCACTGGTAACAGAAGTAACAACAACTGAGTGCAAAAAATAACCTCTTCAGGTTCAACCTAATGCTACACTATGTATAAAATACCATTTTTTCTTACTTGATAACAAGGAGTTTTCCCATTTTATGCAAATGTTATGAAAATGTTCCAAAAATCTAAAACTTGTTAAGTTGGGTTAAAAGGGGTTAAGTTCATCCAACGTTTTTACATTTTTTTAAATGGCCACGTGAGGTAAATTTGCATTGTTTCTTTTTGCGAGGCTGAAAGTAGTCTGCTTGCCAATGGTGATATCTTCAATTGATGATTTTATTTGTTTAATATTGCACAGCAGCTTTTGTTTTGAAGGCAATTTATAAAAATAAAGACGCCTGTCAAAATTTCTGCAGGTTTTCTTATTCATTACTTTCCATAGTGTAAGGAGGGATTTCTCTTATTTTTATTGCATAATAGAAGAAAAAAAATACTTTAAAATCATCTTATTTTGTATTCACTATTTTCAGGTAGGGTAACACAGTTACTTTCATAATTGAATAAGTTTGAAGTTTCAAATTTGAAAGAAAAAAAGATGTCATAGTTATTGTGATTTTTTTTTAATCGTGATAACAATTTTTGTTATATCGCCCAGGCCTAGTATATATAGATCTCTTTTGCAATAATGGCTAATAACAAACCTATAAACACATGTAAAAGTCCCAAGGCATTGATTTTAATATGTGCATATTTAATTGCATTCATGACAAAAAGTACTCATGTCTGGAGGATAAATTTTGTGTTCTCCTCAAATGAAGGAATTGAGTCCTGTGTTCAAAGAAAATACTGAGAATGCAGTAACAAAATACAATTATATGCACAATATTCTCAAATACTAAATGAACCGATCTTTATCACTGAAGGCCAAACTTTGCCTGAGCCAAACTTCTCCCTTCATCCAACAAACAAAAAGGAAAACAAATTCAAGTGAAACAAAACTGCCACTACCTGTTTTACTGCATTTTAAGAAGCAGAGACACAGCTGTTTGCCTTTCAAACACACAGGACACCAAGTACTGCCTCATTCAATGCTTGGGTAATTCAACCATTACAAACTACCACACGCTCTCCAACTTTGATAAGCTGACGATGAATCTTGACCTAGTATACACTTATTGTATTTTTACCTCGCTTTCATCGACAGATAGTGGAGACCCAGTTCACTCAATCATGTGAATGAGCCACCAGCTGCACTGCCTTGGGACATCAAACTGTGACATTGCACCTCACTTCACCTGCTGCTCAAAACATTAACCACCCCCACTCTTCCAGGTCTTCTATTTCTTTGTGCTTGCTTTTTTCCTGAAGTGATGACTGTTAAGTCTATTTTTAACAGTGTAGAAGTTTACACGCCCAAATTTGGTTCTGTCTCATCTATACTAAAGGAACATAAATGGGCGTGTAGCGTCAAATACTTTTCTTTAATCCTAAACAACCTAGTTGCAGCAAAATTTACACAATGCACATTCAGACAAAAATAGTTGGTGCAATTGTGTCCGAGATTTGAATGTTCTCCCTGGGCTTGCGTGGGTTTTCTCCAGGTGCTGTGGTTTCCTACCACATTCAAACACATACATGGCAGTCTGGTTTTACACTCCAAATATGCCATTACGTATGAGTGTGTGGGTGTGTAGTTATCCGTCTCCTTGTGCTCTGCAATTGGCTTTCCACCAATTCAGGGTGTCCATAGCTGGTTGCGATAGGCACCAGCACCCCCTGCAACCCTTGTGAGGATGAGCTGTATGGAAAATGAATGAATAAATTGTGTCATTGGTCCCATTGCTTTGTTGTTGTGCGGCCTTTGCGACTGTACTGTCTAACTTATAACTATGCCTTTTCTTGCTACTGTCACAATGAAATTTCCCGAATACGGGATGAATAAAGTTATCCAATCCAATCAAATGCCAACAAAGTAATTTTTTTCTACTGTCAAATACATTAAAAAACAGTCACCCAAATCGGTCAGTGACCTGATTTGGGTTTGAAATTAATACAATTTGTCTTGTTATATAGAAAGGTAGCATACTCATTATCCGAGTACCTACCTACTTTATGGCTAGTTAACCACCCACTCAACTCAGGTGAAATATTTGTTTTGCAATAATAGCCAAAATACTTATTTATAGATTTCATATGTACTACCTTAGGGGGAAATAAAGTGTGCGGGAGAGCGAGGGAGCTGAAAAGCTTCAACAAGGAAGGAACATTGCTAGGAACACTTGGACACCACAAGCCAGTCATTACTGTGATAACTTTTCCAATAGTGTACTTATCATGTTCAGTATAGATAAATCATAATGAAAAGGCAATGCAGTTCCCATAGACGGGTGAGCTACAATATTGCGAAAAACTGATTTCCTGTTCAATTTAAGGAATACAGATGCTCCTCTACTTACGAACATTGGAGTTACGAACAACGGTACATACGAACATGTCTGCAAATTGCGTTTATGTCGAAAAATGTTCGTAAGTTCGATTTTGTATTGCGCGCCTTTTTCCAAGTAGTGCTTCTTTCCGCCGCTAATACCGACGTCTGGCGCTGTGAGTGCTCAGCTCACCCAGCATCTACCTTCCTCTGCCCAGTTCGTTGCAATGCGGAAGTGCGTGAACGTATCTCCAGTGCGTAAAGAACCTTTTTCATTTGTATCATTAAATATCTCGTGCATCCATTATTGAATATGGTTGGTGAACAGCGAAAGGCTTCTATTGAGGGAGGTGCAAGGAAGAAGCAAGCCATTTCATTTGAAATGAGTGGCAATAATAACGAAGTTTGATGCACGTTAGAAAGTGGTGAGCGTTGCACGTGAATACAACTTGAATCGTTCGACCGTCAGTACCATTTATAAACATAAAGATCGAGCAGCAGGACCCCAATATTGAACGTTGCACAAAGTTTGCAAATCAATTGAATGATGCCATACAGTGCTACCGCATCATTTATGATGAAAAAAAGAAAACTGCAATCGTCATTAGATAGCTTCTTTCGGCCAGTTTCTAGTAAATCTCTCTCTCTCTAATGTATGTATACAGTACTGTATGTATTCTCTCCATTTTATTAAATGTTTTTTTTCAGTACAAACCAGTGTGTTACTTATACAAGCCTTAAACATACAAATGCACTTATATAAACCTTCAATATACATATATAGGCCTTAAACATAAATTATAATACAAAATATAGCACTGAGCAACTTACGAACAAATTCAACTTATGAACAATCGCTCGGAACCTAACTCGTTCGTAAGTAGGGGAGCGTCTGTACATTTGATGCAGTTGGGGCAAAGCTAATTCATGTATAGAATTTTAATGAGCAATCCAACTGTCCTGTGTGCCAAAGATGTTGGGACAACAACAACAGGACTCAGCAACATGATCCCCGCAAGGCACTAGATTTTCCCCTAAGGAGCACGAGTAGCGAGTATAAACTTAACTTAGCAATAGGGAATGGTAATTTTCTATGAATGATGTAGAAGTGATGATTTGAAAATGTTAACACCCGCAGAGACTCAGGAAAATGAAATTTTGCACACTGATATCGATGTTTTTACCAAATAGCTTTAAAATGGTCATAAAAAATATTCTCTAGGAAATCTTTGTAAAGTTTGCCAAACATAATTCTTGAGTCACGAACAAATTGTAGGGCATCGACAATGGCCATTAATTAAGACTGTGTTAAGTATCTACCCATAGACAAAACACAATCAATAACCATCACATGGCTTGCTTTACATCTGATGTGATATAAATGAGCGTCCCATTATCGACCACTGTCCTGGATTTCTATGCAGAAAATGATAAAATACTTTGTATGTAATGTAGAAACCTAGCTGTGAGGACAGGAAGAGTTTCTAGACCGCAACCTTGCAGAGCGGGTTATTTGCACAGAAACCTGTAAAACCCCTTTTTTCTATTCAGAGGAATATACACATTTTTCACACACATATTTTAACTGATGGTTTCGACAGAACCACTGACCATCCATTCGACTTCTCCCGCTTAACGGGAGTCGGGTCGTGGGTCCAGAAGAGGTGTTCCAAGGTAGTATTTGAAAATTACGCAACTGTAATTGCCCTGCAGCTTGGTGTCTGAAGTGCTAATTTTCCTTAAACTTTTCTGACTTATAATTTATGTTAGAGAAATAGGAACGTGTCATGGCGTAATGAGCAATGTCCCATTGTAGAGGTGAGAACTTTAACCCAAACCCCGACCCGATATTTGGGTCGGATTGGGCCTAAAATGTCAATCATTACTTCGGGTCGGGTTGGGCCTGGCTTCTCTCTATAGAAGTTACTATAGTAAAACGATGTGTGGATACTAAACTAAGGAATACTTGATATAAAATAAATAATTTTGGATAAAACAGCAAAGGTGCTGTAATGTAATTGCAATTGCAGGCAGAGCCACCCTAATACCTGCGAGCCGGTTCGGGTTGGGCCGGATTTTTTTGGCCTGATTTTACCTCTATCCTATGGTATATGTTTGACTTGAAACAAAAAGGTTTGACTTTTTAGATTGAATCCTACTCTTCTCCTATATTTATCTTCCTCTCTGTCCTTTTTTTTCTCTCTATCGGGACTTTGCCCTACTATGAGGTCATTTGTAGCTCAGGAAACTGGTTGATCAATAATGAGTTCACATTTACTGGCAAAGTGCTTACCTTGTATTCTCAGTGCCATTCAATCCAGCAAGGGATTTACATCTGCCCACTGTAGAGTCAAGTTTCACATATTCATGATGCCCAGGCGGCTGCTATGAAATGAAAATTATGAACATATTAATAAATAATCCGAGTATAAGCACACCCAACCCAACCCAAACTAAATTAGTCGAAGCTATAATCAAAAGAAAGGGCATAATACAGTAATTGTGTGGCATGCAATCTTGCTTTCAATGTTTACTCGAACTCTTGACAGTTACCAGCCAACTCTTATATTACAAACATGGATTATCACAACTTTTAAAAAAAATACCCTCTTAAACTCCTAACTCAAATTTGACGTTGGACAATGAAAAAAAGAAATCTTAAGTGGCTCTACTTACTACGGCTTAAATCAACGTGTACGTTAGTTTATGGTGGTCGAAGGTTAGTTACCTCGTCACTCGTGATATAAGAACAGGCTTGAAAAACATCAACAAACCATCTTACCGTGGTCCAGAAAACGCGATTTTAAGTATACCAAAACCAATTTCTTTCCGCACCAAAATGGTGTATAACCCAAAGTGTGATTCCAGTTGTGCCGAATTGATCAGTGTGTCATTCCTGCTGAGCTTGTTGACAACTGACTCAACTCCTTAGACCTAAATATTAAAAAAAATAAAAACATTTTTGATGTTAGGCCAAACTAGTCAAAAATCGAGTAATGATTAGAAAGTCACTGTGCTTTCGATCCAATCGAGCGATTTTTCTGTAAAGTGACTTGTAATGTCGAGAACAGATGTTACAAGGAAAACAAAGCCAAATCTTAAATATAAATACCGAAAACCTTGGAATGTAGACTTATAATAATAATGTATCCCTAAACTAACCTAAATGACAGAATGATCTCGTTTAACTATCTTGTAAAACAAGATTCCAACAAGTACAAAATTGATCAGATATATTGTACTAAATTGTAAATTGCAGAGCACAAAAATAGCAATGTAGTACCATCTGTTTGGGAGTAAAAGTAAAGAAATGGCAATTTAATTTAAAAAAATACTTTTTCAACATGACGTATGGCATGGCACAATGATACTTTTTGTGCAAATGTTGCCATCTTGTGTAAAATGTTGGTAATACATCAAGAAAATAGCACCACAAGAAGTAATTTTCAGGACACATTTGTCTCGTATTTTAAAAATGTGTGAAATAATAAGGTTTAAGAGGAACTATTCCTAAAATTGATGAATCATTTTTCTTTCAATCCAAATATTTGAAATGCACCCTAAAATTTAGAAATTCAGTGAATTGTAAGTAGTTGCTTAGTCAATAATTTATTTTATTATGTGAACATTTTGTATTTACAAGTGAACAATGAATATTTCTTAAAGATTCTAACCTTCCATATTGTTTCTTAACACATCCGTTCAATTTGAAATATTCAAAAGACCTAGAAAAGGGTATTACTTCTATATAAGATAAAGAGTAAATTCAGGTGCGACTCCTGTCCCACAAGATTTTGTTCTTAGTGCAGCTCAGGTTAAACAAACAATTGTGACAAATTAGCAGTAAGCTTGATTAGAAAGAAAATTGGTGTCATATTTTTTTTCCATGTCAGAGAATTCACTCCTGTAGTCCAACTTGCCCTTTTTTTAGTTTCATCGAGGCAAAAACTGTAACCAAAGATTTTTTTTTTAATATGGCTATCGATGAGTCTTTCACATCAAAATGGATTTTTTTTTAGCCCATTCCTCATTAGATCTGTTTTAATTCATAGACAATGAAGGGTTTGTGAGTGAGTATGATAGGCATTTTTTTACTTAATCTATCAACACTTTAACTACAGTCCGTACTTCTAAACCTTCTTTTTATTTATTTGTTTTATTTGGCCTCCATAAGTGATATAAATCCTGTAAAGATGTAAATCTGGTGTCCTTTTGCTGGGTTCTTTTATTTGGCAGTAGCAGTATAAAAAATCCAATCTGCCAAATTATTTTTAAAATACAATTTATTATTTGTTTTTAATGTGCCCTGATGGATTTGAGTGTGTTTTAAGAGATAATAAAGAAAAGAGAAACTTGAAACAAAACAAAGAGCCCAAGTACAGTGGTACCTCTACATACAAGCTTAATTCGTTCCGGGACTGAGCTCGTATGCAACGCTCCGCTCACTGCTCACAGAGACGTTACAAAAAGGTAGTTGCGACCAGAGATATTACACGAGGATTTGTGGGGGAGAGAGCCAGTGCTCCTGATGTTCTCATGAGCAGCCAACGAGAAGTAATATACTATACTGCTTGTATTAGCGATCGCTCTGGCATTCGTGCTGAGTGACGGAAAAAAAACACTGAAAAAAATGCAACGCTCCGCCCAGTGCTCGTAGATATCTGTTATACACGAAAGGGATGCGGCAAAAAAGTGTGCTACAATGATAAACAGCCTCTCATGTCTTGGCCACCTGGCTTTCTCGCATCTCAATTTTTTTCTCGTATCTCGAGATAATCATTTGCTTGAAATTTTCCCCGTATCTCGAAATGCTCGTATGGAGAGGTATCACTGTATATAAAAAATATGATCAGAAGCAAAGAGCCTCATTCAATTTGGACGGGAGCCGCATGCGGCTCGAGAGCCGCGTGTTCGCCATCCCTGGAATAGGTCATTGTGCAGCAATCGATATTGGAATCTTACCATTCATGTCATGGACACTCCACTACATTGTGGCAAACACAGTGCAGATTTGCACCAGGAGCTTACCTCTCAAACATTGCTGACAGATTTACTACATGCTAAAGGAAGGTCATACATTGGAACCAGCTGGCAAGTGGAGAACATTTCTCAATATTCCCTCCTATTGTTCGGGCTTCTCTGTCATGGATGTCTAGATGTGCTGGCATTTTTGACAAATATAACTGGCAGGCCTACACATATTTCATCTGCCACCTTGCTGTCTAATACATGAAATAAGAACCAAGCTAGTACTATTTCAAACATTGGGATGGTCACAGTTGAATTATAGTTTACTTATAGACAGTAATTCACATAATTCTGTGTATTTTGAGCAGGGTTTAGCGCAAGGGTGGGCAAACTGGTTCTCCAGGGCCGTGTGGGTGCAGGTTTTTGTTCCAAGCGATCCAACACAGACACTTTGACCAATGAGATTTCTGCAGAAAACAAGAAGCACCTGAATACAATGACTCTGATAATGTTGACTCTCAAGTCAAAGTCAAATGGATTGAATGTCTAACATCATTGGTGGCAACCAAAGTATTTAATAAATGCAAAGGAATTGATTGAAATTGTTAGGGATTGGGTTTGTTATGTTTTCACCCTTTGCGACCTGTCCATGAGCGCATCGACCTCAAAGTTCTGGGGTCCTGGGTTCAAATCCAGATCGGTCCACCTGTGTGGAGTTTGCATGTTCTCCCTGGGCCTGCGTGGGCTTCCTCTGGGTACTCTGGTTTCCACCCACATTCCAAAAACATGCATGGTAGGCTGATTGGACATTCTAAATGGCCCCTACGTATGAGTGCAAGTGTGAATGGTTGTTCGTCTCCTTGTGTCCCCCACCTCTGTCTCAACTTGTATGGGCTCCAGCACCCCCAGCGACCCTTGTGAAGATAAAGCAGTTAAGAAAATGAATGAATGAATAAACTATGACACAAACTCTATGGATCCTAGCATAGTTCATCATGTGACCATACTTGTCAACCTCTGCCAATTACTCCTCATATTAATGATTGCGATTCCACTTATTAAGTGATAATAAACCGTACAAATGCAACGTGGCACATATTTACTCACATAGGGTGGACTTAAAAGTCTAACATTTTCACCAAAGTGAACGGGGTGCCTAATCAGTTGGTGCACCTTTTGTATGCACTAGATTCAAGATTCTGTAGGCGTCGCTAACAGCTTGACTTCTGGGTACATTGCTTGCTGACGCGCTATATTTATATAGTGAAAAGGTGGAAGTAACTGACATGTGTGTGCATATCATGCTCAGAGCATGACAACATTAGCAATCGACGATGATGTTTTCGTCTGCTACCTGTGACGGAGACAATCAGGGCCGAAACGGGGAAGACGAGATTGATTTTACAAAAACGTACTTTTCAAAAAAACTTCTGTTTTCCCGTACAAAAGTTGTTATATGGTGTACACATTTTGAAATGATCAAAAAACAAGTTGATAGGTATGTGTGACATATTTCATTCCATTTGATGAACACGTTTAGTGGTAGATCTCCATCACGAACACATGCATCTAGAGTAGCTTTTGCACACGGCACATTTTAGGGGATGCTCTCTCGTTTCTTCCTTTGTCATTCCTCTAGCCCTCCCATCCACAGCTGCCCCCTCAGTCACTCTAATCCACTGATGGAATTTCACTCGACAAGTGATCAAAGATCAGTCGCATGTCGCCAGGTGCAGCTGTAACTTCAACTGTTGACATCCACCTTGCACCCCCCCAACCCAACCCGGCATGGTCTTTATCCATTTCTCTGGAAAAAAAACAACTAAAGCCAACATAACTAAAGCTAGCAAACTGCTGTTTGTGTTTCAGTCTGTATCTTCCTCCTCCTCCATTATTTTGAAGCCTTTATCCACTTTTTTTTCCCCTAGCAGAGGAAAACAAGACTGTTTCCTTCATTCTTTCTCACTGTGATCTTTGTTACCTTGTCTGCCGTCCCCCCTCCGTGCGCTGTGTGGTGGCCAGTTTGAGGAGTTCTCTGACAGTAAATTACGACACTGTTGATACTGACAACCAGCAGGAGTTGTGAAAGAGAGAGCATGCACGGCAGGGTTTTGGCTTTATTAAGATTCTAGTGCCAATGATGGGCACAACAACTCAGCATCCTTGTTTGCGAAAGTGAATACAGCAAAAGGTCTCTTTCTTCTTTAAATCAATAGGTGGTCTGCAAGTGAAAACACAGCTACTTTAATAAGTATCTTGTGTCTTAAAGTACATGTACTTGTTCAGAGAGAATCTAATCTCATGATGCAGAGCACTGCTCTAAATGCTGCTGCTGACAGAAATACAGTCCGTAAGATTGCTGGGTAGTTTGGTATTTGTTTAAAAAAAGTTATATAATGTAATATTCCTTTTTTTTGGTTTAACACAAAGTTGGACCATTTTGAGAATTGGAGTTGTCATATTTTCTGTTTCTTTTTCGCAGACTTGTCACTTCAAATATATGTCTGTTTAGATTATAATGTGTTTTTTGTTTAAAAGGAAACCTCTGCTATTATTTTAGATACAGTACTACCTTGAGATACAATCTTATTGCGTTCCGGGACTGAGCTTGTCTGTCAACTTACTCGTATCTCAAATATTTTTTTCCCATAGAAAATAACTCAATACAAAGTAATCCGTTCCCGTTCTCTGAAAAAACACCAAAAACAGGATATTACAATTTATTTGTTCTAATTCACCACCTACTCACAAAGTAAAAAAAATACTTATCTAGTGGTTATGATCTTCATTACTAAAATGTGACAGTACTCAGTCCAGACAGACGGTAGCAGCTTAATGTGGAGTGCGCAGAAGAGAGAGAAAGCGAGAGCGAGAGCGAGAGCGAGAGCGAGAGCGAGAGCGAGAGCGAGAGCGAGAGCGAGAGCGAGAGCGAGAGCGAGAGCGAGAGCGAGAGCGAGAGCGAGAGAGAGAGAGAGCGAGAGAGAGAGAGAGAGAGGACAGGTGATAGACATGACGGACAGCAATCCGCTGGTAACATAACATCTCAACTCTCTCATTTTCTGAACCGCTTTATCCTCATTAGGGTCGCGGGGGGTGCTGCAGCCAATCCCAGCTGTCTCCGGGCCAGAGGCGGGGGACACCCTGAATCGGTGGCCAGCCGATCGCAGGGCACAAGGAGACGGACAACCATGCACACTCACACCCATACCTATGGGCAATTTAGAGTGTCCAATCAGCCTACCATGCATGTTTTTGGAATGTGGGAGGAAACCGGAGTACCCAGAGGAAACCCACGCAGGCCCAGGGAGAACATACAAACTCCACACAGATGAACATGACCTGGATTTGAACCCAGGACCCCAGAGCTGTGAGGCCGACGCGCTAACCACTCACCCCACCGGGCCTCCTGTAACATTAGATTAGATTGAAATGAATTTAGATTATTATACACACAGTTAATAAGTTTTAATCTTACGTTACACTAAATTTAAACCGTCTTGTGCAATAACCAAGGCAAAGATTTTAATGTATTCCACCATGGCTTTCGAGTCGGAACTTCCTGCTTCTCCATGCATTAGAACCGAGTGTATCCCAGTTCGCTTTTTAAAATTATAGAATCAGCCACGACTCGCTTTGAAGGGTTTCGCTGGTGTCTTTTTCAGATGCTTGCTTTGCTTTCAAGTCCATGTAGATTCCGCTGGCTTTTTCGCAGATTATCGACTCGGTCACGCCATCACCCAGTAAAAAAAATGCAACCTGTACGGCCCAGAGCTCGTAGATATCATCAGTGCTGATCATATTTTGTGGGCAGTCGGGGTTTGATTACCGCTCGGTGGCGTGTGATTGTGAGCATGAGTTCGTTGTCTGTTTCCTTGTGCCGTGCAATTGGCTGGCAACCAATTCAGAGTGTCCCCCGCCTGCTGCCCATGGTTGGTTGGGTAGGCTCCAGCACCCCCCACGACTCTTGTCAGTATAAGTGGTATCGAGGATGAATGAATGAATATTCAGCCAAGTCCTTTTAAGTTTATATTGGGTTTCTTTGTTGCAAAGAGGGGAAATTGGGGTCATGGACGTCTTTCTGCCTTTTAAATTGGATGGGCATATGATGAATTTCAAAGGATGTCACAGTAATAAAAATCAGAGGGTAAAGAGAAAAGTTTTCTTTTTTAATAAAAAAACACACACAATTTCATCACAAATGCACAGGATTGGCTTCAATGGGCCTCTTCAAAACTGTCGTCTGGATTTTAATGCTAGTTATATTCAAAGTTTGTATTATTTTTATATTTATTTCCTCAGATACAGTAGGTGCATTTGTGTGTGGGTGTACAGCAATCTCATTCAAGCACATTCATCCCAAATATGCGCTCTTACTTCCTTGGAAAGGTGAAACATTGTGTTTGATATTTAAATGAGTTGAGAATGTACAGCAAACATAATATATAGTAATAATATGCATAAACAAATGGGATTATTTTAAATTAGTCCATTCCTGCAGAAAGAATTGTTTTTTACGAATCGAAAAAAACCAACAACTGAAATAGTTTTATGATGTGTTTAAGAAAGTAACATATCATTTTTTATATGCCAGCGGTTTTTAATCAAATGTGTGTATATCTCAGAGTCTGCATCTGCCCAGGGCATCATTAATTGATTTTCGGAACCGCTCATCCTCACAGGAAACTGGTATACCCGGAGAAATTCCACACAAGCCCAGAAAGAACATGCACACTCCATACACTAGGGACCCACCTGGGATCAAACATTCGACCCCAGAACTGTGAACCCGATGTGTTAACTACTTATCCACCCAATGACGTTGGTTAGACCCAAAATATCGTATATATCTTAGGCAATTACAATAACAGTAATGTTAACATGCGTTAACATGTTTCTTAAAAAAGTTGTATGTACACAAATTTCGCTCAGGAAAAAATGAGAATTTCATGTATCTCATCCTATTACTATGCTCTCAGTCGTGTAGTGCAGTGGTCCCCAACCACGAGTCTGGAAACGCCATTTGTTACTGTTTTAAGCGCCCCACACAAGAGGCGCTATCCATGCTCAAATATGATAATCAGGTGCCAAGGCCGTGCTGGCACCTCAAGGTTGCCAGATCAGAAGGAGGATTTCGTATTTTCATTTTCTGTCATGTTGCGCTTTAACCTCCCTAAAAAAATAACAACAGCCACAACAAGGTCTTTGGCCGTCGTGTACCCCCCATCCCCCACCCTTTCTTTGGATGCCATATACCAGTACAGTGGAACCTCGACCTACGATCAGCTCTACCTACGACATGCTCGAGGTACGATGAAAATTTCGATCGAATAATTCGCTCTAGATACGATCAAAAACTTCGAGATGCGACCAAGCCAGGTGGCCATGACATGAGAGGCTGTTTATCATTGTAGCGCACTGTCTTTTTTCGCCGCATCTCTCTCTTTTTCGCTCATCTCCATTCCTTCCTTAGCCTGTTAACTCCCGCGATCGCTCATTCAAGACTACTTCTCATTGGCAAGTGGTCGTGCGTTATCCTATTGTGAGGACATTTGTGTGCATCATTTTCGGAATATTTTGAAGAGAATACAACAGCAAACAGCCCATCGATAGCGAACGTGAGGGTGGAGGCGTGGCAAACAGCTAACCCGCCCAGATCGAAGGTAAAAAAAATGAAAACAAAATTAGAATTCAGTTTTGTGTAAAGTTACATTGAACGTATGTTTGAGTGTGTCTGTATATATTAATCCAAGTTAATTAAAATTTGTTTGTTGCGTTGTTGCCGTGGATAAAGTCCCCCCAAACACCGCCCCCTGCCTCCGTATATGTCGCTGTCTCTACCCTCCGCGAAATGCGTCTAATTTTACATCTATTAAACAAATTGTATTACTATTAAACCACCAGTTATGGGTTACTTTGTTAATAGATGTCGAATTTGAAGAAATAAAACATTTTTTTACAATCCAATATCCTGTTTTTGGTGTTTTTTCAGAGGGTTGGAACGAATTAATTTGTTTTTAGTTCATTTCAATGGGAAACGTCCGCTCGAGTTACGAAAAGCTCGACATACGATCTCAGTCCCGGAACGGATTAAGATCGTATGTCGAGTTACCACTGTACTTATTTTTGATCAGCTAAAAAGTAATTTCAATGACAATTTGTTCTTAGCCCCATGAGCCATGGAAGTACCGTAATAATTAAATCCTGGTGAATACAGGATTAAAAAGCATAATAAATTTATGCCATATACGTCCCCTCATATTCTTCATTGATCTCCCCTTTTGAACTCTTTTAGAATAGCATTCTATTTACTTTTATCGACACGCCTCTCTTCTGCTACACTTTGCGCCCGCTTGGGGAACATATGCACAAAACGGTATCTTCGGGAGGGTTGCGAACTGAATGAGCTCCGGATCTCAGTAACAGCCAACCACGCAGCCATGCCCCACGGTGAAACCCCGGCATCAAAGGCACAAATCTTTCCCTTTTTCTTTGCCTCCCTCCCCTTCTCTGTCTCTTTTTCCACGGTGGCACTTCCAGCAGATGGGAATGTTTAAACTTCATATATCAGCCTCATTACGAAGCCTCAAAGCCTCGCATTGATTCTAAAGGCACTCATTTGAATTTTTAATCACACGTATGTATGACTGCTGCACTCAGCAAGTATCTCGGCGCAAGTGTGCACATCCACGCCCTAACACTCTCATCTCTGCTCCTTCAGCTCTTTCAACGTGCTTTGCCTCTAAAGTTGTGATGTTCAAACTTTCTCTTAGAAAAAGTCTCAGCTAATATTGTTCCAGCCTGTTTGAATTCGCGGCGACAAGCGCAGCCACACACACACACATACTTCAGACTCAATTGTGTGCATAGAGTTGTTGCTTTTGAGGGGATAGGTGATTGACTTAACAGCAGCTTTTCATTCCACAGCCGAGGTAGTACGATTCACCGTTACTCTTTTCTTTGATGTCAAATATTTAGTTTGAGGAGAGAGAAGATTCAATATTATATATACGGTTACACACCAGTCACTTGCTGGAGTGGATAAAGTGTTGCTATGTAGGCCCTGCTCACGCTCAGTTACCATGTGCATACAAAGTCCTGGATAAGCTACAGAGACTTTGTCACTCAAGCAATAACAGGGAGAAAGAATCCTTCAGATCTTCCTGCGAGAAATACACCTTTGAATCTGAATTTCCTTGCAGAGAAAGGGGCTTTGAAAATCTAATGCATAAACATTATCTTCTTTCCTCCCGCCCCTCTACTTCTTGCTCCTTCCATTCCCTCCCATCACCTACCTATAAGCGCACAAGCTTCTGAGCAACTTTGGAAGAACTTCCCTTTTTTAGAGTCCTCAGTAACTTAAATATGAGGCAGTTGGGGATTTGGATATTGTTCTGTCTCATCAAACGCCGAGATGTGCGTCTTTCCCCCTTGCCTATTCTCATGCTGCCTGTCAACACCCAGTTTTGAAGAAAGAGGCCTCTCCTCAAGACTGATCTACTGTAATTTGATATGCTCCCCAAACCTCCACCCGCCCGAGCTTTCCCTCTGTGGGGGTTGTAAAAATCTTTGTTAAGGCACATGCTGGCTCAAGGGAGTTCGTGCAAGGGTGTTAGCACTTGTTCAGTCAGTCAGCTATTCTTTTTAACATCATAATAAAAGAATAGTACTTATTGGCGAAATAGTTGGAAGACATTTAATAATGAAAAGCTCACAGAACTTGTGGTCATTTTGAACCATTTGCCAGTGATGTTCACACATTGAAAAATCAAATAGTGCAAGGAGTTCTTTGATGCCCCCCTCCCCAACCTCTTTTGTCAAGATAGTGATACTCTCAGTAAAAAGATAAGGAATGGCCCCAAAACGTTTGAACATTTCATGCAGTATAATGCCGGGAATGAGACAAAACAATATTTAAATGCAGTGGCGGGCCGTCAGGGCCTTCAAGGCCAACTCTGCTGGCCTAAGAAATATCTGAATCATATAGTATATTTTGTCCATCAATACTTATTAAATAATTCCAAATTGTCTGTTAGCTTCCTTTCATTGCTTTCTCCCCTGGTTGCACTGCTTCCAGATGTGTTTTCATATTGAAGCATTTAACCAATCACATTTCAGCCATTATTTGTTGCCAGGGTCATAAATCTGCCTCAAGGCCTTCACAATCAGTTCTGAGGGCTCTGCTGCATTAAACAAGCGTCAATAAGACTGTTGCTTTAACCAATCAGAATTCGATTTGGTGACACCAAGTCCATTTCGCAGGCATATGGATACGTCATCGCTTTCACCAACTAGGATTGGCTAGTAGGCGGACCAAAGCCAAAGTGAACCAGTCAGATATCGCAAACTCCCCCCACAATGGCCGACGGAGGAAAACAAATGGATTTGGTTGCAGATTTGCTCAACAAAGCTATTTTCCAGACGGACTTTTCCAGAAAAAAATGGACATCATTAAGAAAGGGCGCCATTGACGTTCATCGCTGTCTTTTCCCGGGAAAATCACCCCCCTGGCCTGGTTTTAATGTCTGAAAAGCTCCAGTATTTGTATTTAATCATTAAATGCTGCTAGGAAGTTGATTTTACCCCAATTCTGTGCATTGATTTATTGATTATCTTTTATGTGTCACAGCTGTAGCTGCAGTAGAGGTTTTATAGCCATAAAATAGTTTTTGAGGGTTGGATTGATTTGTTGAAGGCGCTACAAGAAAATGCACAGACCGCCACTGTTTAAATGTATGTGAACTTCTGATTTGGAGAAAACTAATGAAAAGTTATCGTCCTATTTTTGCCAAACGTGTTTTTTTTTAGATTGTATGTAAGATGAGTTATCCTTGTTTATACAAACAATTTTACCTCATGTTGCTTTTTTTGTGTCACCTCAAAGCACAGTCACCATGTTCCATTTTTATTTTTTTATTTATTTAATATGATGCGCTGACATTCATCCGCTAAATACCGGATGATCTCGTGACAGTTGCAGTCAGAAAATGACATAGCTAGAATGTAAACAAGGCTTGAAATTGTGATGATATTCAAGATTTCCTTCTTCCATTTCTCCTTCATGTATGCACATCTCAATCGGATTATGTGACCTATAGTCATCGCCAAGACTTTGATCATAAAGGTTTTCTTTTTGTGTCTTTAGGCTCATTAGGTTTTACCCTGATGTTTCCTCTATTAAGCATCAGAGTGGTGGCAACTGACAATTCCATGTTTGGCTTCCTGCTGTTTGTGGCCTCTTGTAGAATACAAACATCACCAGGCAGCTATAAGGCTGTAGATCTTAATATAAAGCTTCATGATTTTAAAAAAATCAAACCGGGATTCCATTTATAGAGACTTGTGGTGGAAATCCATTTCCTCTCCTCAGTTTTCCTTCAGTGAATGGTGGACATATGTGGCACCCACTGGCCCTTGACTGGCCAAGACGAATAATCTTTTTCGCTTTTAAATAAAACCGCGTGTCCCCTCATCAATTCCCTTCCTCTCCTCTCTCTTGCACCTGCTGCTATGAACAGCAGGAGCTCAGTGTGTGTTTCTGTTCATCCCTTGCTTTTTTCCTACTGCTCCACTCCACTCCTCCATGCCTTTCTTTCATGTGTGTTCTGCTGTCAAGCCCTGCTGCATCAAGCCTGTCAGTGTACTAGACAGACATACACACACTGTCTTTGTTGGTTTAAAACAAGAAGTTTGAAAGCGGTAATTGAGGATTTTTTTGTCTAATTCAGACTGCACATTTTATGTTTACCCTTTCAAGCTATTTTTATTAACATTTCTTTTGAAATCCACATTACGCCTTCAAATTGAAGGCAATTTTTACTTGCCATAAACAATTCTAATTTTCTGAACCGCTTATTGAATTGAATGTTTTATTGTCATTATACAAGTATAATAAGATTTAAAGCGTCACCACAAAGTGCACAAATAACAACAAACTAACATTAATAAATGAAAACAAATCATAAATAAGTGATAAATACATTATTTATATATATATATATATATATATATATATATATATATATATATATAGGTACAAATAAATAAATAATACATACATAAATAGTCAACATAGATAAGTAGTAAACATGAATAAATGGGCACATAAATAAGTAGTCACATAAATAAGTAGTCACATATATAAGGAGTCACATAAATAAGTAGTCACATAAATAAGTAGTCACATAAATAAGCAGTCACATAAATAAGTAGTCACATAAATAAGTAGGTACATCCTAATACGGGATACACCGAATCGGTGGCCAGCCAATCGGAGGGCACAAGGAGACCATTCACACTCACACTCATACATACCTAGAGGAAATTGAGAGTTAAACCAGCCTACTTTGCATGTTATATTCAGTATAGTCAGACTGACCTGCGCACACATTTTGTGCTTCTCCACTTCGCCCTGTACTTTGCATCATTCTGCCACATTACATCCATGTATCTTCTCCTTAGTCGACCTCTGGCCCTGTTCCCTGGCAGTTCCACCCTTACCATCCTTCTTCTACCAATTTATTCCCTATATTTCCTCTGCAAATGCTGAAACCATCGGAGTCTGGTCTTTCTGACCTCGTCTTCAAAACGCCAACCTTCACTGTCCCAATTTTTCTCTCATTTCCAATACTATCCATCCAGGCAGCTCCTAAGGACAACCTCGGCATCTTCATCTACGACATATCTAGCTCTGCTTCCTGTTTCAGAGTTACTTTCTCTAAGCCATACATAATAGCTGGACTCACCGTTGTCTTGTAGACCTCTCTCTTTATCGTTACTGACACTCTCCTATCGGATATATTCCTCCAGCTTTTCTAGCATGCCTGCAAACGGTTCTTCACTACCTTTCCATACTTTTCTCCATCACCCTCCACCGTTAACCTTGGATACTTGAAGTCCTCCACAATCTTTACGTCTACTCCTTGTAACGTCACTGTTTCCCCTGGGATCTTCTCATGTCTATTCTATTCTGTTCTGTTCTGTTCTACTTTATTCTATCGTTCTGTTCTATTCTGAAGTTGGTCACAAAGAGCGAATGGAAGTCAAATGTTCAAGAAAAAGTTGAGGCAAAGTCTATTTTAGAAGTAATGACGTAGATATTGTAAATAGTTGTTGGACAGTTGGACAGTGATCTGGAGATTTGTAACAAACAGTGTGTTGTCAAGGAGAGTCATAGAAGAGTAAGGCGTTGAATTGTACAATCATACCACACAAGGAGGTGAAAAAGGCAGAGAAAAAATGTCACTTTTTAAGTTGCCAAGAACATGTTTCTCACTTAAAATGAAAACTGGAGTTCCGTGATGTTTCATTGCATACTCTATAAAGAAAAGACTAAACTTCAAAGATTTACAACTCACAATCAGCAATCCTTCAATTAACGCTGAAATGTTCTCTTGTCATGAGCCCCAGATGGAACACATTAAAGGTGTTATGAAGTCTTTGAAAATTTATACTTTTCCGCTTATCACATAATTTCACTCCAAAACAATTTCCTCCTATTATCCTCACAGCAGGGTGCCCACTGTCCTGTAATGCTTTAAAGGTATGTGCACGTTTGCGGGGGAGTGCGCTGTATTTATTGGTTGTAACTTGTCGCCCAGAAACATTAAACAGAATCAAAGATACATTTGGGTTTCATGTTTGAGAAGTTGAGGCAGAAACAGAGCTCCTCCTGGGTGCGAATGCTTTGACTTTCTGAACTTTTTGGCAAGCATGCATGCGCAGGAAGTTTGATTGAAAGCTGGAGGAGGAGAAATAGGAGATGAGAGCCAAATAAAATCTCATATGATTCTGTTCTAATTTCTTTTTCTTTGTTCTCATGTCACCATGTCTCCTCCCTATTATCTAACAATACGACGTATTTGTCAAGAATTAGTGACAAAAGCCTTTAGAAGCATATCCTTCACAATTTAAAATGAAGCAGTATTTCCAGCAATTTTTCCTGAAAAAAAGTATCATGACAAATTGATGGTTAACCTGATTAATGTAAGAGATAGTAATAATAATAACATAAAAATGAATTTCATAAACAGGATCACGTAGAATTCTTTTTTTTTTCCAAATCATTTTTCATTTTTAATGTTACTCTAACATGTGTTTTATTTTTGGGTTAGATGAAATCTCAGATTTTTCTTTTTGTCACATACAGTTACAGTTTTCTATCCTTGAATACTTTAAAAAAATAATAGTAGACATCTAAACTAAAGAAACTTCATTCATTCATTTTCTGAATGGCTGAATGTTTGCAATCTCCATTGTTCATTTTTGTTTTTGTTACATATACGCAAATTGTCTTAAATAACACAAATGTAGCAAGAAAACAGTAAGACAAGAAACAGCACCCGTCTCGGGACGTTCCCGAGACGTGGAAATGAACAAACGCATTACAAGTGAACACAAAATGGCTGGAAGGGGCCAAAGGCGTAATATGGACGTGGCTCAGTTTCCCCCTGAGGAGAATTTTGCAAATTGTTGCTTAAGTCCAAGTGATTTTAGTCCAGGTTGAGTTCAAAACCCTTGTGAGGATAAGCCATTCCCCTTATGCTCCAACACGAGCATATCCCAGGTAAGCAATACCATGAATTGGTGGCCAACCAATTGCAGGGCACAAGAAGAAGGACAAACATTCACGCTCAAACTCATACCTAGGAGCAATTTAGAGTGTTGTGGGTTAGGCACGCTCAGGATGAACATGCAAACTCCACATAGTGAGGCCTGGGATCGAACCCTCGACCCCAGAACTGTGAAGCCGAAGGATTTACCACTCGTCTGCTGGACCTAAAGAAAATTTATAAATATATCTATATTTTCCAATGACAAAGCATTCGGAGTCCCAAAGTCAAGCTATGGAGGTCAACACTTCAACAAAATTAAGATCCACCGTTTACTCTATCATTGTTTAGGCAACAGAATAACAGACTCAGTAACCTGACTTTTTTTTTTACAAAAATACAAACTTCTAAAGTTCTAAGAAAACTAAACAATACGCCAATCAATATATTGCAATGGGGGGACCAAATCCAGGTCGGTCCACCTGTGTGGAGTTTGCATGTTCTCCCCGGACCTGCGTGGGTTTTCTCCGGGTACTCCGGTCTCCTCCCACATCCCAAAGACATGCATGGTGGGCTGATTGGACACTCTAAATTGCCCCTAGGTATGAGTGTGAGCGTGGATGGTTTTTTTTGTCTCCCTGTGCCCTGCAATTGACTGGCCACCAATTCAGGGTGTCCCCCACCTTTGGCCCGAAGTGAACTGGGATAGGCTCCAGAACCCCCTCGACCCTAGTGAGGATAAAGCGTTTCAGAAAATGAGATGAGAGATATTGCAATGGTTGCTACTATTCTAAAGCTGGGTTTGGGTTCCATTTAGTAGTTTGAAGTTGAAAATTGTAACTCTTCTTAAAAACCATACACCAACAAAGCAACTTATTTGCATTGAACAGTAATGCCCTAGAACATTTAACAAGTTATCATAAGAAATGTCAAGTCTTTTAAGCTTTAATAATTCTGCCCCTCTACGACTTCATTTATTCGTTCTATTTCTTCCTTGTCTCAGCTTCAGTTGAGTCCGCACTTGTCTTATCTTTCTGCATTTGGGCCCTTTTGCTCCCTTCCTCACTGACTCAGGTGCTTGCTCCAACAGAGGACCATTGTTCGCTAGATACTCTGGTAAAATCCCACTTGCACAGGCATGCTCCTGGAAACAAAACAATGATATCTTGATGCAATATTAAGACAGGTACAGAACACGCTGACAATAAATGGAATGAGCTCTAAGGATAAATGAAGCTTTTATCATTGATTTCACAACACAAGTATTTTGTTGGAAGTCAGTTTGATTTACTTGCACCATATCTGTTAATAGGATCAGCTAGTGCTAATGCATCAGAATAAAAAGACGACAATGCTCTGATACCACTGCGTCACAAGGAAGAGGACCAACAATGGCACCAACATGTTTTGTTCGCATCAATTACAGGGTCATAACACTTTTTCCATTTCTTTGCTCATTTTGTTTTTCCATGCTGGTGGGCATGTCATCTCCCAAAAGTGATCCATGCCTTGAAAAAATATGAACCAGGGGATTTCCATTCCACCTGTTGCCATTTATGTTTAAGCAAATGGTCAGCTAATCTTCTCTGTCCTGTGTTTGTCAGACTGAAATCTGAAGTCAAAATGTACCTTAGGGCAAAAGTCAAATTGACATCAGCAACAGAAGTCGCAGAGAGTAAGGAGAGGACAATGGAGCCGGGGGAAAAGATAAAGGTTAAAAGATGGTGGTAATTGAAGAAGATAAAACAGCAATGGGAAATGGTCTATCCGCTGAAGCTAAGACATGACATACTGGTATCACCTGTTTAGTGTCCCCCAGGCACGATTTTCAAAGTCTCACATATCAATGTGTGTGTGTGTGTGTGTGTGTGCTGTGTTCACCATGTCAAAAAGATTTCCCCTTAACTTATAGAGTAAACAATGACAGGCGAGTCGGTACTTATCCGCTAGGTTAGGCCCTGTGCTCTTCTTTGTGTCAGACTATTATTCCCCTCATCAAATGGGTATGATATAGATAAAGACACAGCGAAAAATGTAATAAATATTTAAAAATGTACAGTGGTATATCTACTTAAGAAATTAATTTATTCCAGAAATAGTGTGTTAAATTGGATTTTTCTTAAGAAGAGACAATGTTTACAATGAATTCGCATGATGCGTTCCACAAAAAGTATATCAAATTTTATATGAAATATGTATGCAAATCTATGTAGTTAAGCAAAACCAGAGAAAAAAGATTTAAGACCTGGATTTGAACCCTGGACCCCAGAGTTGTGAGGCCAGTGTGCTAACCACTCGCGCTGCCAGGCCTACTAAAATTGTATTGGGAGTAATATTAATAATTATGTGTTTGACAGATTAAGAAGGGCTTAATTAGCAAGTGGTAGAAGTTTACAACCTTGACTTTACAGTTATTTGCATGTATATCAATTTTTAGGAAGAAGACTGTAAAGTTTTGAAGTATTTTGAGAAGGCTTAAGTGGGTTATATGCCTGATGTTAGGAACATGGGGGAAGGAGGTGGGATATAACCAAAGAGGATGGGTACGCAGGAGGAGTAGAGAGGGGGTATAGGAGGCCTTTTGTAATTTTACATGTGACAGGAGTGAAACGAGGGATGGAAATAGAACAATGGAAGAAGTGCTGAGCTTCTGAGAAGGCCCTCAAAGGCTCCCATCTTAGAAGCTGATAAAAGCCCCTCCACTTCATATTACCGCACCCCTCTTCTTGGCTCAGGGACATGCACGCGCACACACACATATCTACTGCTCTCTGAAGAGGAAATCTTTAAGCTTTGTATCCGTGTGACTGAGCGACAGATCGCCAGGATGTGACAAACATGACGGTTTCAAACCGAGTAGATGTCTTGAAACAGAGTCACTGCAATGTCACATCCTGATCGAGGCAAGATAAAAGTTAACATGGTAAACATACCAGGAAATGTTGGTCAAAACTCTTAGCAAAGTTGAAGGCCCATCTTATTGGTCCATGCAGTTTCATAGTTTATGCGAGTCCTTAAGAACACATTATGGTGTTTTTTTGTGCATATTTAATATTCATCCATCTATGTTCTGAACTGCTTATCCTCACAAGGGTCTTGGGGGGTGCTGGAGCCTATTCCAGCGGAATATTGGCATCAGGTGGGGGACACCCTGATTCAGTGGCCGGCCAATCACAGGTCAAAAGGAGACTGACAACCATTCACGCTCACACGCATATTTTGCTGCCCCTTAAGAAGTAGAGCTCCAATTATTTTACAAATCCGAAGGGGAAGTGAGAGATTAACCACTCCCACCCACCAATCAAGGATGAGTGGTGGGGTGTGTGTGTGCTATAACCCCATAGTTGCTGTTACTCTGCATCAGCTGCAGTCTAAAGCAGGCTATGGTGCGAGAAGGAACAAAACCGGGGAACAAAATGGGGCCTCCATGGGAAGGAAAGACCATCTTGGCCAGCCAACCATTTGGGGAAGGGTCTTGGTCCCAGGAGCAGAGACATAAATTATGGTGGGAGACCTTCTACCATATTATAATGGCTGCCAGGTTCTAAAGTGGCAACCACTGGTCCTGAACCATGTGTACATTGCAATGCCATGCATTACAATTGGAGAGGTTGGTGGGCACGAGGTCAGATGAACTCAAAACAGTTGATATTGCTGTTTTATGCAACTTCATGTATGGTCACATTACACAAAGCCATTGTGTGTACTGTGTAGCCACCTTCAATATTCTGATTGAGCACTTTACAATACATTGTTAGATCATGTAACATCAACTTTTCACCGAGTGTCGTTATTGAACAATAAGACACTGCAAGCAAGCAAGGTAAAAAATGCAGATCCCTTAAGAAATAAAAGCGAAGGAGTTTAGTGGGGCACCAGGAAGAAAAGAGGTCTAATCTGCATGATCATCACTGTGGCACGCACCAGTGATCTGATGTAGAGGGGGCTAAATAATAGATCACAATGATTCTGTCACTGTCTTTTGTTTTGAAGTGTGCACTGTGATGAGGCGCAGAATGTGCTTTGCTGTTTAACTTACACAGGGCTGATCATCCACAGTTGTGTGCCACATTTGCCCTGTCACCCAAAGCACAAGACTCGTTTCAAAAAGAGAAACGAGAAGGATAAGAGAGATCTGTCACAGTGGGAAACTGTGCAACAGCTCCTAAAATTAACTCGCGAAAGGCTTTCTGTCGACAAACTGAATGAAAGTAAATATATCGATGCAAAGGTCATCATGCCCTATTGCAAGTGGAAAGACGACATCAACAGTGACTGTGATTTTGTCTGAAAAGAACGCAGCGAAAAATAAAGGCAGGTGCAAAAGGTCCCTGATTACAGTGATGAGAAGAAAGAAAGGAGAATGGGAGGGGAGACAACAAACTTGAGTCATCGTCGTTAATCTTGTTATAGTAGCTTTGATGTGTCAGTAGCATACACGCTATATTTCTATCATTTATGACTTTTGCTGAACACATGATGGTAGAGGATTTCATTTGTTATGGGGAGGAGGAGGAATGCTTTGAAAGAGATATGCTAATTTAGCAAAAGAAGCCAAAGAACAACATCAAATATGTCCCGATGAATAGCCAAGAGACTTTCAAGTCTGCATATCCTTCAGAAGTTCTTTATCTCCGCACCACAACCTACATTTAGAGCACAAACAGGAAAGGCGCTTCAAAGCTCTGTTGGTCCATGAGTTTAATTCCAGATCAAGCGCCATAAAGGTTATCAGTTGGTCCACTAATGAAACAAAGGAATGACCACATATGTAAACGTTGGGTTTCATTGTCCTTGCTTTTTCTTCTTTTTTTCCTCATTTTCCTCCATCTTTCTTTCATTGTTTGATTTCTTTCTTTCATTTTTTTCTTAGCAAGCGTTTTAAGTTCCGCATCAAAGTGAGTGGAAACAATACACGACCGTCTGACTCTGATTCTCTTCTCGCTCTCCTGCAGTCAGCGTTTGGAATTGTGGCAGGGTGGTGCTCATTTGATGGCTTGATAGTCATTTGTTTTGATCTGTGACTTCTTTGGGTTTTCTTTTTTGGTAGGTTTGAAAAACCAAAAGATTAGAGCCTTAGACAGAGAGAGCATGGAGAGAAAGAACAAATGGTTGCTGTGCTGTTTTGCTTTTAAGTTATCTTTTTTGTTCAAATTGTGCACACTTTTTTTTGGCTCGCTAACTTTATGTGACCCTAAGACTCCACAAAAAGCTCATGCGAACCTGTTAATTGTTTTCAACTGTCGTACACTAATCTCTTGAATTTTGTGGCGAATGTAGACCACACATGGCCGTGATGATCAAAAAACCATAGGATTACTCTTGCTATTACTACATGTTTTCGCCCCTATACAAAAGAAAAATTGCCAAGAAGTGTATTTAGTAAATGTTACAGTTCATATGGCATATGAAAAGACTGTAATGCATTAATACAGAAATATAATCTACATATATAAAAATATAAATACTTTAAATACTGTACTCGCAGTGAAAAATTTCCTCTGCTTATTTTAAGAAGCTGTGAATGCTGAAATTGCAAAGTGGTGAGTGTACTGTATTTTCACGACTATAAGGCGCACTTAAAAGTCTTAAATTTTCTCCAAAATAGACAGGGCGCCTTATAATCCAGTGTGCTTTATATCTGGGAAAAAAATTAAATGTGTCATTCATTGAGGGTGCGCCTTATAATGCGGTGCGCCTTATAGTCGTGAAAATACGGTATATAGTATAATAAAAATATCTATGCCAATTGTCTCCACTGCATGACAACAGGTAACATGTATTAGCTGTGGAGTCCCAAACAAGAACTAAACATGAGAGGTAATGCTAAATGTCAACTTTTGGAGATTTTGTAGATAATGGAAATAGGGCTTATAAAAGATGTTTTTCTTCATCTTCACCAAGGAAAGACATCAGGGCAAGAGACAAAGACGAATAGAGAGAAAGAAAGTGCAGCCAAGGTCTTGACTGAAGATGAAAGCTTAGTTGGAATCAAAGAAGTCCCATCACTCATTATACTTTGTGGGATGCCTCAATCCCCATTTGCTTCAGTCAAGGCTCACGGTGCCCTGCTGGAGAGGGAACTTGAGGTGGAGGGCAACGCTTCTTTCATATATTGGCAAGACAGAAGTCAAACAAAATCATTTATAAAACTTTTTAAATATTGTCTAACATTTTTTACCTCTACACTCGAGAAAAGCTTAATTAATTAGGATTCCGCTATGAACGTACAATGTTTCAGCAACCACCACAGCGACATTTTCGGAAACTAAACCATTTTCATGCATTTGATCTCCTTTTCATTAACATTCAGTATTTTCAAATTTACACGTTTTATTCTTTTAGTCACCAAGTTCATAAATTAGTTCAATTATATATATGTTAAAATAAAGTGTCTGTTTCTATTGTTATTGTTATAGGTTGAGGCAATCACATTGCAACTGAGAAACGGATCAGAACAAATAATGACTTATTAATCTAGAAATCTGAAAGTTGGAAAAGTTTAAAGTCAAAGTACCCCTGTATGATACTAGAAGGGCACCAAATAGCTGCATATTAAAGACCCTGTCCTCGTTTTCCTTTCCATGGTTGCTAGCTAGAACTTCAGCATAATTCCTTACCTTATTACATACCTACTCCTTAACTTAGGTACTTCCTTTCTTATTTGGTCCATTAGAAAAATGTGCCAATGCCTAAAAAAAAAGACTTTGAGAACAACCTTACTCTAAATTGACCTAGAATAATAATTGCCTTTCAGGACAGAAACATAAGACAAACTCTTAACATTCTCGAACCCCGACGTGTCTGTCGTTTCTTTTTATCTCTGTGGAAAAATAATGAAAAAAGGCACATGCAATTGCGTTTCCATTGATCTTCGAAATCAGAACCAGTGGATTCAAAAACACGCAAATGGATCAAAGTGAGAAGGTGTGGGGGCGGAGGGTACAGGGGTGTCTTCCTCCCAAAGAAATTATAAATGCAGAGGAGTCTGGGGTGCACAGCTCATTTGACAAAGACTCACAAAATAATATCCTTAAAATAAGAATTAAATGTAAAACCTTGTTATTCCTGAGTATTAGCATTAAATACCTTCTTTTGCCAAGCCAGTTAATACAATCCATTTGGAATAAATGTACAAGAAAGTGTTGCTAATGCACACCTTTACTTAGCAGGGTGTTCGAGTTAAACAATAGAGATTTAGGCTCGGAAACTGTGATGCTTTACTTTAAACTTGCACAGAATGGAAAAATCTTAAGTCTTACAAAAAAGAAAGAGAAAGGAGGCATTCTATTCTCAAACACATTGCAATGAAAATAACTGGCAGCTGTTGGTAAACAGATTTAGCAATCTTGTTTGTCAAGAATGTTCCATACAGTATGCAGATCACATTGATGAAAGTTCTGTCTCCTTTTTGGATGGCCCGGAGTTTTAATAACATGAATGTTTTTGGGGATCAGATTCAGCATGTGAACATTCGCAAAGCTTTAAATCAGAGACTCCACAACCCAGACTGAAATATAAAACTAAAACACATCCGGCCTGTTACTCACAAATTCTCCTGTCTCTAGGTTGGTTTACCAGCCCAATTAAAACGACTCCTTACCCCCTAAAGACAAACACGTTGACACAGACTCTTCCACAGGGCTTTGTTTATACTCACTCTGTTAACACATCTGTCCTGTGTACGGTATTGTCTAATGATGTGGCCCATCACGACAGCACAGTTGGACTCTGACAGCCGTTCGCGAGTGGACAAAATCCAGCCGATTTTATCGCTACATTGGAGTTGAAAGAAGGCCATTGTATTTTTTTCACTGCAGAAAAAGAAGAAACATCACAGAAAAAGACAGCAAAGGCGACCTTCAAAGTGACTCGTCAAAACTGAACCCCTTTGACCGTCGGACCCTGGTAGACACCTTCTTCCAGTGGTGCAAAGGCATCGTCCCAGGATCCTTGGTGGGTCTGTCAGTAGCCTCGGAAGAGGTCAGCAAAGGCAGGTACTGATCCTCCTATCAGTATTATATTAGCCTACTTTCAAAGGCTTTGAAGTGACACCAAAGTGTTTTTTCCAAGTATCTCTCATCTAATACCCTTTATTCAGAAAAAACAGAAGTGTCGACGTTTCAAGAATCTTTTAACGTTTAATGTTAGGACTTTGATTTTTTTTTGAAGACACTAATTTTAACATCTTCAAGGGAGAACTGAAGTCTGTGCTTTTGAGTTCTTTTGTCTGCTGTCTCTTGCCCTTTCTCGATCTCGATGATGGGAAAAGATCTTAAAAGGAGTCTTGTTAAAAGGAAGATTCATGAAAAGTAATTCCAGATGGGCTCTTTGGTGACATCTTTGCTACTTGACCAACTTGGGCATTTGAACATGACGCCTGTCACCCTGAGGCGACTTCGTTTGTATTTAACATCATACTGTACAATGATGAATTTGGCTCTTCACAAGGCAGACAAAATTGAATTAGTAAAATTGACAAGGCATCGTCCATTTTTATCTATTCATATTGATATTAAGGCTGTGTGCTCAACAAGACATGGAAGTGATTTGTTGTTGTGAATCTCATCCAAGCATTCTGAATCAACCTATTAACATTTCTGTAATTGATGGAAGGTTGGAAATGTGTCACTTTGTGTTTTGAATTTGAGCACTCAAAAAAGGCCAATGACACATGAAATTCAGAAATAGAAAGATGATTAAGTAAAGCTGTTTTTGTAGCTATGAGTTCACACTGACTGAAAATGCTAATTAACTTACAGTGCCAGAATCACATGCAAAGTGCTTCCCTCTCATCTTAAACAAGAGTAAATTTTTATATACTATTGCACTTTGCAAATATTTAGGTTGAGGATTTGAGCTAAGAGACTGTATCTACACTGGTCAGAGTATATGTACAAAATCAATATTTTCATGCAGCTACGTTGTGTGTTCGCCTCTATAAATGAACTTTACATGCTTGTGCAGGCCATTTGGAGAAGACTGTGTGGGAAGAAACAAGTCAGATGTCAGTCATCTTTTTGATTTTTCTCCCCATCCTCTCTTCAGTTTCTTCTCTACCTCTTTTCTAGCCAAGGACACCATCTTATATCTATGTATGGAATCATCAAAATAAAGTAAGCTTCACATCACATCAGGTAAAGAAGACATGCCTGGGCACTTCTAAGCCGCCCAAAGTGAGTGTTTCAAGTGCTCACAAGAAAGCTGCCCCTCAGTGTAGTTCAAATGGATCGCTCTTGGGCACAAGCTTACCAAGAGGGGGGTGGGGGGAGTAGGGGGGTGTACGGAGGAAAGTCGGGCACCTTCCTCACCTCTGTACCAAACCTACACAGAATTTAGAAACAGCAGAACATGCCAAGGCAACCCTTTAGCTTTTTTTGTCTTTATTTTTTTTAGGCAGATATCTCTCAAGTAATTCTACTAACTCCTATCATCCAGCCACCCAACACATCCCCTAACCCCTTGAGCTGTCTTGCATTGTCAAAGGTGTTTGCCTCCGTCCCAAATTTGGACCTGTAGTTGTGCAATGGGAATCAATTTATTTGCTCCCTGGATCCTTTTGCGAAAAGAGAAGTGCCTCAGCGAAAAAAAAGAAAAAAAATCCTATCGCTAATTGTCTCGTTATTGATGCCTTGTTGTGCACACTGTGCCTAAGCTGAATAGGCTTTTTTGCCATGAGAAAGGTCCATTTAATAAAGACAATTAGACTACAAAGGCCCCTATTACAATTCTGCCACTTTGGTAATTGAGCAAGAGTGGCAACATGATTACAACTTCCTCAAGGTTAAGCATTTTAGAGAAAACTGTTAAGATTAATTAAATTTAGGCCAATTGTGTAAATTATTTTATTACCATGGAACTGCTGAACCGTCCTCCCTCTCTGCAACAATGCCTTAAATTTCTCATCTCATCTCATTTTCTGAACTGCTTTATCCTCACTAGGGTCGCAGGGGGTCCTGGAGCCTATCCCGGCCTACTTCGGGCCAGAGGCGGGGGACACCCTGAATTGGTGGCCAGCCATTCGGAGGGCACAAGGTGACAAACAACCATTCACGCTCACACTCATACCTAGGGGCAATTTAGAGTGTCCAAGCAACCTACCATGCATGCCTTTGGGATGTAGGAGGAAACCAGAGTACCCGGAGAAAACCCATGCAGGCCCAGGGAGAACATGCAAACTCCAAACAGGTGGACCGACCTGGATTTGAACCCAGGTCTCCCACTGTGAGTCCGACGCGCTAACCACTCACCTACCGGGCCATCCGCCTTAAGTTTCTCTAAGTCATTTTTCTTCATGCAAAAGTCACAGTTAAGAATGAAGACAAAATTAGTAAAATCAAGAAACGTATGACCTTTATCAGCTTCCAAATGGAGAACTTTTCATACTGACATAAAGCTACTATTGACATCTCTTTCCATCACTTCTAGTTAGATGACATGGATTAACAGCCTCAAAATGTCTCAAATTTGCAGACTCCATCCGACAGCATGTTGTCACTGTCCCAATGAGATCTTCTAAAACTTGAAAGGGACAAAAACAACTACCAAATCAACACACAGTGTCCTATTTTGATAAACCACAGACCATGCTCTACAATATATGCCTGTGCCTCATTTAGTGTTCAACTGTTTCATATCATCATTTAGATGTAGAGCCAAGTTGTGTAATAAGCTAAACTATGTAAAAAATGTCTTTGTAGTTCTGTTTCTTAATTTCCCACTGAGTAGATGCCATGAGACAACGTGGACATGATCTTGTGCAAGATTGCTTGTTTTTTAAATATTCCCTTTAAATTGACAAATTTCCACTGAAATTCTACATCCCATGGCATCTAGAGGATTTTTTTCTGCCATATCAATCAAACAAAACTGTATTATCTGAAAAATATCTGGACGTACGTCTGGTAACCGCTTACATCCCTGAGGAATGCTGAAAAAAGTCAAACAACTCCCAGGTTACTTCGCTAGTCTTCATGAGACGTCACGGAAACTAGTATTTTACAGGCCAATTAGACATTTATTTGTACAGTTACACTCGTGTTCAATTTAAACAGATGCTGATTTTTATCTTGTTTGCACTGACAACATTAGCATGTTATGGGAATAACACCACGGCATATTTTATTATGCAGCATGTGCTTCAAACCATATTTGGATTGTCTAACACAGGTGTGGTTCATAAGTATATTTTCATCCAAAAGAGAAAAAAAACAATAATTAAAAGGGAAGCAAAAAAACAGTACTGGTGGTCATATGTCTGAGCCAGTGAGATAAAAAAAAATGTTCACGTGGCAGGAGATTGTGGTCAGAATGCAACATTCCGTTTTAATTTACGGGAAGACGGTCAAATAGGCGGCTGTCTCCACTAAGTCAGCTCATCTATAATCAAGACTGTATGCCCATGTACAGTTCTTGATGAATTGAAGTCTACAGTCAATTACCTTCTCAACAGTTCACTGTGCACCAGCAACAGCGTACCACACAGAGATGAGGGAGCTAAGGATAGACTCAATGATTGCAGTGTAGAATTTGTAGAATTGCACCAACATTGTCAGCTTAAGTTTCCTCATCTGCTACTCAGGGGTGTCAAACCGGTCCTCAAAGGGCCGCAGTGGGTGCGGGTTTTCATTCCAACTCAACAAGAGGATACCTTTTGCAAGTGTAATCAGTTAATTAAAGTCAGGTGCTACTTATTTGAGAAGATACCTGATTGGTTAAAATGTCGGCACTGGATCGGTTGGAACAAAGACCAGGACCCTCGGCGGAATCGGTTTGACACATGTGTGCTACAGGAAGAGCAACTGCTTTAGGGTCTTATTGATTAGGGAGAGGATGGCTGACTCCCACTTAAGAGCACAACTGATGTCTCTATCACGTACACAAACAAAAATCATGTCCAAAAAAAAGAGAGCCAGAGAGATTAGAGAGGCGCAAGAAAAACAACACACACAACAACAGGTATATATAATATAATAACAGTAATGGTTGTTTAATAATATCCAGTTCTGATGGAGAAATTGTTATCAATACCTCATCCAGGAAAGTTCCTATTGTTTGTCCCAATATTTCCTGGAAGGTTTCAAACAAGGCTGACACTGTATTAATTGTTGGCAGATAGTAGCCTAGCAATAATGAGGTGGTAGGTAGGTCCCACTTTTCTTTTGGCGTGGCTCCTGGGCGGAAGCTCCTCATCTGGGTCGCTCCGGTGGAGGGAGGGGGATGGGCTCCCCCTCTCTTCCCTGTGGTGTCCAGTTCTATTTCTCTTGCCCCCATTTTTTCTCCTCTGCCACAGTGTCCTGCATAGACACAGTGGTGGCAGGTGATTTGTCTTAATGCTGAGTTCCCCACTACACATAATGAACACTTTGCACAATCACTCTTTCACACACTTTTATCTATCCTATGTTCCCACTGCCTGTTTCGGTTGATAGGTATCCTGTCCCCACATGGTGTCCCCAAGTAACGTGGACTGCAATGCTATTTGAAATAGGTAGCATTTAGATACATTTAATGAAGCATTTTCTGGCGGCACATTTAGGGTGAGTTCTCTGGTGAGTTCCAATCTTCCTGTGTGAAGTTTCCATGTTCTCCCCATGTCTGGGTGGGTTTTCTCTGGGTACTCCAGTTTCCTCCCACTTCCTGAAAGCATTCGTGTTAGACTGATTGACAGTGGGATTTCATCAAATGTTCATCTGGCACATTAAAACTGTTCAGCCTATGAAGACACTCAGATTCTCATTCACTGGAAGGTAGTACAACAATGGCTGAACCAAAAATTATTTAGCCTGAGTCTAAAGACTTGGTCTATAAGTCATTCAACCGGAGTGAGGAAAAAAGTGGCTAGATTTGTACATACTGCATATGTAAGACATGTTTCATGAGAGGACTTCTTTGTTGTTGTTGTCCTCACGGTTAGTGTTTCTACTTCCCCGAAAAAAGGAAAAACTCATTGATAGAGCCAGCCAGCCAAATAACAGTCACCGTTTAATGTTTTTTTCTTTTTCGTATAATTTAATTTTTTTTTCAAATAAATGACTCAAACCTGAATTTTGGAATTGGTTTTGACACACTCGTATGCGCAGTGGTCACGAAGCAGGGGATGCATGGAAATACCTTTACCTGCATGTTCTTAAAAAGCACCTTATTTGACAATATTTTCAAATTTAATAATAATATGGGACAAAGTCCATCCCTTGTAAGTCCAATACGGAACAATTCCATTTTTTAAGGAATAGTTGGCGACCTTGGTCACTGTTCATAATTATCCTAATACTACTTGAAGGACAAATTGTATCACAGACAACAATGATCTTTTCTCAACATGGAAAACAAACAGTCCAGCAGTGAATTGAGCTCACCAAACTAAAACCATATGCTTGTCTTACTTTTCCGATCATCCTGTTCCACCACCCTGTTTTCCATAAGAAACATGTAAATACCAAGAC